>NC_053023.1:547040004-547235109 GCF_003073215.2 Triticum urartu
CTGCGAGTCCAGGAAAACTCCGGATCTCTCCAACTGTTGTTGGGGCTTCCCAATTTGTCATAGTGACAACCTTGGTGGGATCTACGGCTATTCCTTCTCCAGATATAACATGTCTAAGGAATCCCACTTCCTTCAACCAAAACTCAAATTTGCTGAACTTGGCGTATAACTGATGTTCTCTGAGCTTACCAAGTACACCAAACGCAAATGTTCTTTCTGTTCTTCTACATTCTTCGAGTAAACCAGTATATCATCAATGAACACTACGACGAACTTATCCAAAAACTCCATAAACACGTTGTTCATCATGTTCATAAAGTAAGAGGTGAGTTAGTCAGGCCAAATGACATAACGGTATACTCATATAGCCCATACCTTGTGGTAAAAGCTGTCTTAGGTATGTCCTGCTCTCGAATCTTCAACTGGTGGTATCCTGATCGCAAATCGATCTTGGAAAATACCTTAGCTCCTTGCAATTGGTCAAACAAATCATTTATCATCGGCAGTGGGTACTTATTCTTGATCTCCACCTCATTCAATCCTCGATAATCAACAACCATCCTTAACGATCCATCCTTCTTTTCCACTAGAAGTACTGGTGATCCCCAAGGTGACGAACTTGGGCGAATATATCCCTTATCCAGTAACTCCTTAATCTGCTTCTTAATCTCCTCCAAATCCTTTGCAGGCATTCTATACGGTCTCTTAGATATTGGTCCTATGCCTGGCAAAAGCTCAATCAAAAACTCAATGTCTCTATCCGGTGGCATGCCTGGCAACTCTTCTGGAAATACATCTGGAAAATCCTTTACCACCGGTACCTCCTCCTATACAACTCCTGATAAGGAATTTACTTGAGTCCTATTCGGCACATGTCGTGATACATACTTGATCCTTCTTCCCTCTGGGGTGTTAAGCAAAATCGACTTACTGGCGCAATCGATGTTTCCTCCAAACATCGATAGCCAATCCATACCCAGAGTTACATCAAAACCTTGTGATTCCAAAATGATTAAATCCGAGGGAAACACATGCCTACCTATATTCAATGGCACTTGAAAACATCCTTTACTGGCCATATACTCCGCTCCTGGTGAGCTTACTAACATAGGTGTTCTAAGAACCTTGGTGGGCAGTTTATACTTATCCACGAATCTCCTTGATATGTATGAATGCGATGCACCAGTATCAAAAAGAACGATTGTAGTAAATGACTTAACCAAAAACTTACCTATTACTGCATTTGGCTGGGCTTCAACCTCCTCCACATTAACGTGGTTCACCTGTCCCCTGTTGAAAGGGTTCCGCTTCTTCCCAGAGCTTCCATTGCCATTTCCATTCCGGGCTTCAGGACATTCATTAGCATAATGTCTGATCTTCTAACACTTATAACAAGTGACTTGGTTTAGGTCTCTCTTGGCTGGGGTTGATGGGTTGGTACGATTCTGACCGTTGCTCCCCCCATTCCCATTACCATTCTTGGGGCCATTATGATTATGCGAACTCACTCCTCCATGGGTATGCTGAAAATGTCCTCCCATTTTCGGGGTAAAATGTGGCTTCTGATGAGCTCCTGAATTGTATTTCCCTTGTCCATACTTCCTCTTGCGGTTCTCAATATGTTGCTGCTTCCCTTCAATCATAAGAGCACGATCTACCAACTCCTGGTAGTTGTTGAAAGTTGCTACCATCAACTGCATACTCAACTCATCATTCAGTCCTTCCAGAAACTTCTCCTGCTTAGCTACGTCCGTAGCAACGTCATCCAGGGCATAATGTGCTAACTTACTAAAGTCATCCACGTATCGGCCAACTGTCCGTCCTCCTTGGCGTAAATTATGAAACTCATGCTTCTTCATGGCCATAGCTCCCGCTGAAACATGGGTTGTACGGAAAGCCTGCTAAAATTGGTCCCATGTCACCGTGGCTATAGGGTAGGTGACAGTGTAATTCTCCCACCATGATGCTGCTGGTCCATCCAAATGATGTGCGGCAAAATGCACCTTCTCAGCGTCAGTACATCCTATAGTGGTTAACTCCCTTCCAATCTTGCGGAGCCAATCATCTACTACTATAGGCTCGGTGCTACTGGAGAACACCGGCGGATTCAGTCTAAGGAAACGGGTTAAGTGATCAACAGGTGGTGGTGGTGGTGGGTTGTTGTTGTTGTTCCCCTGATCCTAATTCTGGACTAGCAACTGCATCAACGCATTCTGCTGCTGGATCAACTGAGTGAGCTCCGGTGGAAATGCAAATCCATTGTCACGTCTCGGAGGCATCTGATGGGTTTAGAGGGGAGAGATTAGAATAGAATGAGGTCTAATGAGAAAACACTACCCATATTCACATGAGACAAACACAAACATTTCACTCAATCAATCAATCAAGTCATACAATCGGTCTAACTATCGCAAAAGTGCTCGGACTACTCTATTTACATGGTGGAATACTACTACTGATGTGGTGGTCTACTAGAAATATTCCTCGGTTGCAGACTCCATGATATCTGCTCCAGCTTCGTCTTCATAGTCATCATCGCTCAGGTCAGAGTCGGTGTCGTCGATGATGATGTAGTCTTCCGGGTGAATCTCCTTGGGTTCTTTGTCTTCTTCTACTGGTGTGGGGTCTCCCATGAATATTCCGATCTTCTTAATCAGGTTGTCATTCTTCTCCACTAGAATGACGATTTCCTCCTCATAATCTTCACGTGTAGCCTTGAGTTCTTCCTCCAGCTCCGTGATTCTTGTCATCGCCTTCTTCAGATCTATCATGCCTGAGCACATCTGGTTCTCCTGGCGTCGAATGTGCTGGTTTAACTCCTGGATAAAAGCTGTGATTGATCTATCCTTCCTGGTGCTGATCATCTCCCATTGCTCATCTCGGCGTCCACAAATCTAGTAGATAGTATCCTTGAGATCATTGCGGTAAACTTCTCCAATACGTCCCATGGCGATGTGGGCTGCCATGCTCTTTCCTAGACTCCAGGTTGGTGCATCAAAGGAAAACTCTATGGGCTCGGTGACTGGCGCGAACGTCCATCCTGGGACTTGAACTTGAATCATCCAGCGCTCCTCTTCGGGTAAAGTGGTGTTGTAGGTCCCGGTGAAGCTTGGTACTCCGATGTTCAGGTACTTAGTGACTTCCTTCAGGTGGTGTCCAAAGGGTGTATCATCATCCGGTTGCGTGAACTTGTTCCTTGCATCTGCCATCCTAAAAGAGTAGAAAAGATGAGAAGTCGAAAATGAGAAGAGAATAGTGATCTAGGTCTTTATCTTAGTGGTCGTGTCCTACAGTCAGCGTGTGCTCTGATACCATCTTGTAGCGACCAGACCTCGAACGGTCCGATCTCTGTGCATCAGTGTCATCCTTGGATCAGTAATGCTGACACGCACAATACTTGAAGGATTTATAACAGAGTAGCAATCACACACGTATTACATCGAATGTATCAAAAGAGAACTTATTACAAAATAATATGGCTTAAGGCCATCTAATAACGATAAGCGGAAGGCTTGGAAGATAAGTGAGTCCATCAACTCCAACGGCATCACTGAGTATAGAACCACGACCTAAGGCTCCTTACTCGTCGTCTGAAAAGTCTGCAACATGAACGTTGCAGCCCGAAAATGGGTCAGCACATGGAATTTGCTGGCAATGTAACACATAGAGAGTAGTGAACAGAGATAGGCTATACTACATGCATATATGGCTGGTGGAAAGCTCTATGGTTACAGTTTTGCATAAAGCCAGTTTTTCCCTACTGCAAAGGAATAAATTTTAATTAACTATCATGATGGTTGTTAAACATTGAGAGCATAGACACCCTCTCAATCCCAATTAAACATCATCATTAATACCCAACAAAATTAATAAAAGTCACATGATGAGATTCACATGATAATCCATGTACTAGATACTGAAGACGTCCATAACCGGGGACACGACTAACCATGATTAGTTTATACACTCTGCAGAGGTTTGTGCACTTTTACCCACAAGACTCGATCTCCTCCGTTGGGATTCTCGCACTAAATGGTGTTTGAGAAACGGATGACCGAGACATAGTCTTTCAAAAGCGCTAGCTCCTTACGATCGGGTAGACCGTTACACCTACTTTCCCCTACATCTGCTAGTCTACCACTGTAAGAGTTCACACGACTTAATCAACTATGCTAGAGCCCATAGTAGCTTGTGGCTGCACACGGAAGTTTCTAGTATGAATAATCTCATGATCCCTTGGAGCCTGGGTGGCGGTCCATAAAGAAAAACAACATGCAATCACTGGAATACCCAGGTGCCTCAATCCACCCAGATGTGTGTTAAAGTTGCCACCTTAAGTTGAACCATTAATTAACATTCTCACATCTGCCATGGATACACTCAAACCCAATCCACGTCTACAAGCATAGCATGGCATAAGCAAATGTAGAAGTAACTCCCAGGGTTTGATAATAAAACAGGTAATAGGTACTACCTCATCTACTTCCCAAAACCCACATATTAATCAGATCCTATTCATGCAATGGCTTGAGGGTTGATCTAATGCAATAAAACTTGGTAGTAGAAGGTATGATCAAAGTGTTACATGCCTTGCTGATGATCCGTGAAACCTAGAGATTCGAAGTAGCAAGCGGCGCACTCCGGGTACTCTAACGCAAACAAACAAACAAGCATACAATAAGCACTCATCTAATGCACAGGTAAAACTCAAATAAGAGATCTAACCAGAAGGTTCAACTTAATAACTCCGGTTTGCAAAAGAAACAAATCAAACGAAACAACGAAAGTCAAATGGCGAAAGAAAACAAGCTTCGATTACTAATCTGGACCTAAGTCAAATTTTACAGAAGCAAAAACTTGTTTGAGTTGGTTAAACGGAAAGAGGGTTTCCAAACGAAACTCTAGGTGCTTGAATCGCCTGATTCCGATAAACGAGCGAAAAGTTAAACTAAAATGAAAATCGAATCAGAAATCGCGATCAGAAATAATCGTGGAAAATCCAAGAAAAAGAAAAACTGACGAACAGATTAACGAACGAATGTTCGTTATCTGAAACTGAATGGTGAACTCGTCCGTTTAAAACGAACCAACGAGCGAACGCTCGCTAGATAAAAGAACCGATAAAACCGATCTAATGAAAAATAAAATAAAAACCTAGGGTTTTCAAGGAAAAACCGGATCGGTTTTCTCCGCAAAACCGGCGGCGAACGGTGCGGCTACCTCGTCGGACTCCGGCGGCTCGGGGCTCCGGCGGGGCGGGGCAGCGTCGGCGGCGGGCGGCTGCGGTGGTGAATGCTGCAGGAGGCGGGGCGGGGCGAGGTGGCGGGGTAAGGTGGCGGCGGCGGGTATTTATGAGAGGGGGGGCGAGGTAGCTTGGGGAAGGGGTCGTCTCGGGAGGCGTGCTCCTCCTGGACTCGGGCGACGGCTTCGCTCGGGACTCCGGCCCTGAGCCGGTGCGGGAGACGGCGGCGGCGCGGGCTTGGCTCGGCTCGGCTGGGCCTTCGTCCCAGTCGGGCGCGCGAACAGTTTTTTTTAAATAATTACGCCGAAACTGAGAAAAATTCTAGAAAATAAAATAAAATTCTAAAAATGCCAAAATAAATTTTGACCACCTAAATAAAATATTTAGAACGAGATGAACATTTTCTTAGCCCTGAAATGCAGTTTTGAAAAACGTGTAATTTTTCCTAAATTCAAATAAAACTAGCCAAAAACTCTGAAATAAAATCTTGTTTGATTTTTTATTAAATTCTCAATATTTCTTTATTTTGGGAAAGTCATTTTATTCCCTCTCTCATATTTCTATAATGGAAATAATTGAAGATAAAATAAATAAAATCAAATGATCCTATCTTCAAAATTTGAGAAAACTCAAATATGAAAATAACGAAACCCCCAACTCTCTCCGTGGGTCCTTGAGTTGCGTAGAATTTCTGGATCAGGCCAAAAGCAATTAAAATATGATATGCAGTGATGATCTAATGTATAACATTCCCAATTGAAAATTTGGGATGTTACAAACCTACCCCTTAAGATGAATCTCGCCCTCGAGATTCGGGTTGGCTAGAAAATAGGTGAGGGTGGTCCTTCAGCAGATCTTCCTCTCGCTCCCAGGTGGCTTCATCCTCGGTGTGGTGGCTCCACTGAACTTTGAAAAACTTGATAACCTTGCTGTGGGTGACTCGGCTGGCATACTCGAGAATCTTGACTGGTTTCTCCTCATAGGTCAAATCACTATCCAACTGAATTGCTTCCAGCGGCACTGTATCTCTCAGCGGTATATCCACCATCTCTGCGTGGCACTTCTTCAACTGGGAAACGTGGAACACATCATGAACTCCCGACAATCCCTCAGGTAATTCTAATTTATAAGCAACTTCTCCCATGCGTTCCAAAACTCTGTATGGTCCCACAAAACGTGGCGCTAACTTTCCCTTAACCCCAAAAGTGCTTAACTCCTCGAAGTGGAGATACACGAAGATAAACTCTATCTCCGGCTTCGTAAACTATCTCCTTGCGTTTAGAATCTGCATAGCTCTTCTGCCTGGACTGGGCTACCTTGAGCCTATCGCGAATCAATTTCACCTTCTGTTCAGATTCCTTAATCAAATCTGGTCCAAATAACTGGCGGTCTCCAACTTCGTCCCATGACAATGGTGTTCTGCACCTTCTTCCGTACAAGGCTTCAAAAGGGTCCATCTTCAAACTGGGTTGATAACTGTTGTTGTAAGAGAACTCCGCATATGGCAAGTTGTCATCCCAACTAGATCCATAATCTAGCGCACAAGCTCTCAGCATAT
The DNA here is from genome assembly GCF_003073215.2 of Triticum urartu. Taxonomy (NCBI): domain Eukaryota; kingdom Viridiplantae; phylum Streptophyta; class Magnoliopsida; order Poales; family Poaceae; genus Triticum; species Triticum urartu. The sequence goes on from NC_053023.1 coordinate 547,046,805, forward strand.
CCTCCAAAATATGATTGACTCTCTCGGTTTGTTCATCGGTCTGCAGATGAAAAGCTGTACTAAACTCTAGTCTGGTACCCAAAGTTTCGTGCAACTGATTCCAGAACTTTGAGGTAAACTGAGTTCCTCTATCCGATACAATGCTCCTCGGAACTCCATGCATACATACGATCCTGATCATATATATCTTTGCCAACTTAGCACTGGTGTAAGTGGTCTTCACTGGGATGAAATGAGCTACCTTCGTCAAGCGATCGACTACAACCCATATCGAGTCATAGCCTAAAAGGGTCCTGGGTAATCCCGTGATAAAATCCATGCCTAGCTTATCCCACTTCCATTCGGGTATCGGCAATGGCTGTAGCAATCCTGCTGGCTTCTGATGCTTTGCCTTTACTCTCTGACATACATCACAAACTGCTACATACTCTGCAATATCCTTCTTCATTCCGGTCCACCAGAAAGTGTCTTTCAAATCCAAATACATCTTGGTATTTCCTGGGTGAATCGAGTACAGCGAATCATGGGCCTCTTGCAGAATTAGCTTCCTGACCTCCGGGTCATTAGGCACATAAACGCGGTCCTCAAACCATAAGGTATCGTGTTCATCCTCATGAAATCCTTTAACTTTTCCCTTGCTCATCTTCTCCTTTAGGGTGGCAATCTCCTTGTCGGTCTTCTGAGCTTCTCTGATCTTATCCATCAGAGTAGACTGAATCTCCAATGCTGCTACATTGCCTCTCGGAACTATCTCCAAACATAGCTCACGAAGATCCTCGGCTAACTCCTTCGGTAACTCTCCGGTCATTAGTGAGTTGACATGGCTCTTGCGGCTCAATGTGTCATCTACTACGTTAGCCTTTCCGGGATGATAATGTAATCTCATATCATAATCCTTGATGAGCTCCAACCATCTCCTTTGCCTGAGATTCAACTCCTTCTGCGTGAAGATGTATTTCAAACTTTTGTGATCCATGTACACCTCACAATGGTTTTCGATGAGAAAATGTCTCCATGTTTTTAATGCGTGCACTACGGCTGCTAACTCCAAGTCATGTGTAGCATAATTCAATTCATGGGGCTTAAGCTGTCGTGAGGCATATGAAACAACTCTTCCCTCCTACATAAGCACTGCTCCAAGTCCTCAACGTGAAGCGTCGCAATATACTTCATAATCCTTGCGCTGGTCTAGCAGAATCAACACTGGCGATGTAACCAAACGTTTCTTCAACTCCTGGAAACTGGCCTCACATTCTTCAGTCCATTTGAACTTTGTATCCTTCTTCAACAACTCCATCATAGGTTTTGCAATTTTCGAGAAATTTTCAATGAACCTCCGGTAGTATCCTGCGAGTCCAGGAAAACTCCGGATCTCTCCAACTGTTGTTGGGGCTTCCCAATTTGTCATAGTGACAACCTTGGTGGGATCTACGGCTATTCCTTCTCCGGATATAACATGTCCGAGGAATCCCACTTCCTTCAACCAAAACTCACATTTGCTGAACTTGGCGTATAACTGATGTTCTCTGAGCTTACCAAGTACACCAAACGCAAATGTTCTTTCTGTTCTTCTTCATTCTTCGAGTAAACCAGTATATCATCAATGAACACTACGACGAACTTATCCAAAAACTCCATAAACACATTGTTCATCATGTTCATAAAGTAAGAGGTGAGTTAGTCAGGCCAAATGACATAACGGTATACTCATACAGCCCATACCTTGTGGTAAAAGCTGTCTTAGGTATGTCCTGCTCTCGAATCTTCAACTGGTGGTATCCTGATCGCAAATCGATCTTGGAAGATACCTTAGCTCCTTGCAATTGGTCAAACAAATCATTTATCATCGGCTGTGGGTACTTATTCTTGATCTCCACCTCATTCAATCCTCGATAATCAACAACCATCCTTAACGATCCATCCTTCTTTTCCACTAGAAGTACTGGTGATCCGCAAGGTGAAGAACTTGGGCGAATATATCCCTTATCCAGTAACTCCTTAATCTGCTTCTTAATCTCCTCCAAATCCTTTGTAGGCATCCTATACGGTCTCTTAGATATTGGTCCTATGCCTGGCAAAAGCTCAATCAAAAACTCAATGTCTCTATCCGGTGGCATGCCTGGCAACTCTTCTGGAAATACATCTGGAAAATCCTTTACCACCGGTACCTCCTCCTATACAACTCCTGATAAGGAATTTACTTGAGTCCTATTCGGCACATGTCGTGATACATACTTGATCCTTCTTCCCTCTGGGGTGTTAAGCAAAATCGACTTACTGGCGCAATCGATGTTTCCTCCAAACATCGATAGCCAATCCATACCCAGAGTTACATCAAAACCTTGTGATTCCAAAATGATTAAATCCGAGGGAAACACATGCCTACCTCTACTCAATGGCACTTGAAAACTGTAACATCCCAAATTTTCAATTTGGAATGTTATACATTAGATCATCATGCATATCATATTTTATTTGCTTTGGGTTTTGATCCTAGAAAATTCTAAGCAACTCAAGGACCCACGGAGAGAGTTGGGGATTTCGTTATTTTCATATTTGAGTTTTCTCAAATTTTGAGAATAGGATCATTTGATTTTATTTATTTTATCATCAATTATTTCTATTACAAAAATATGAGAGAGGGAATAAAATGACTTTCCCAAAATATAGAAATATTGAGGATTTAATAAATATCAAATAGTTTTATTTCGGAGTTTTTTTTGTTGTTTTATTTGAATTAGGAAAAATGCACGTTTTTCAAAATTGCATTTAGGGCCCAAATAAATGTTCACTTTGTCGGGCTTGATTCAGAAGCCCGGAAAATTTATTTCGGGATTTTTGGAGTCTTTTAGTATTTTTTTATTTTTCTTCCGAGCGAAAAAAACGGAACCGACTATGGGCCGTACTCGGCCAGGACTCCGCCTGGCCGGTGCCTTTATAAGCCGGGGCAAGCCAGCCCGAAGGCCCAGCCGCCCCAAAACCCTAACCCTAACCCTCGCCACCAGCCGCCGCCGATCCACCGGAGCCGCGCGTCGCCCGAGGTTCGCCGCACCTCGAAATCCATGCCGTTTAAAAAAAATTCCGTTCGTCGTTTTTCTTTTTCGTCGGATTTTTCCGCGGTTATTTTCTGATCGCGATTTCTGATCCGATTTTCGTTTTAGTTTTTTTCGCTCGTTTATCGGAATCAGGCGATTCAAGCGCCTGGAGTTTCGTCTCGAAACCCTCTATCCGAATAATCAACTTAAACAAGTTTTTGCTACTGTAAAATTTGACTTAGGTTCAGATTACTAGAACGAAGTTGTTTTCTTTCGCCGTTTGACTTTCTTTGCTTCGTTCGATTTGATTCTTTTTGCCAACCGAGTTCTTAAGTTGAACCTTCTGGTTAGATCTCTTATTTGAGTTTTACCTGTGCATTAGATGAGTACTTATTGTATGGCTTGTTTGTTTGCTTGCGATAGAGTACCCGGAGTGCGCCGCCTGTTACTTCGAATCGTTAGGTTTCACGGATCATCAGCAAGGCAAGTAACACTTTGATCATACCTTTTCTACAACCCAGTTTTTTGCATTAGATCAATCTTCACACATTGCATGATTAGGATCTAATTAAACTGTGGGATGGGAAGTAGATGAGGTAGTACCTATTACCTGTTTATTATCAAACCTTTGGGAGTTACTTCTACGTTTGCTTATTATGCCATGCTATGCTAGTAGACGTGGATTGGGTGAGTGAAATCCATGACAGATGTGAGATTGATAATTAATGGTTTATCTAAGGTGGCAACTTAAACACACATCTGGGTGGATTGAGGCACCTGGGTATTCCAGGACCTGCCTGTTTTCTTTTGGACCTCCACCCAGGCTCAAAGGGATCATGAGATTTTTTCAAACTAGAAACTTCCGTGTGCAGCCACAAGCCATTATGGGCTCTGGCATAGTTGATTAAGTCGTGCGAACTCTTACAGGGTAGACTAGCAGATGTAGGGGAAAGTAGGTGTACCGGTCTATCCATCGTAAGGTGCTAGCGCTTCTGAAAGACTGTGTCTCGGTCATCCGTTTCTCAAACACCATGTAGTGCGAGAAATCCAATGGAGGCGATCGAGTCTTGTGGGGAAAAGTGCGCAAACCTCTGCAGAGTGTATAAACTAATCATGATTAGCCGGGTCCCTGGTTATGGACATCTTGAGTATCTAGTATCTGGATTATCATGTGAATCTCATCATGTTACTCTTAATTAATGTTGTTGGGTTTAATGATGATTACTTTTAATTGGGATTGAGAATGCTGTCAACCATTCTCAATGTTTAACAACCACCATGATAGTAATTAAATTTATTCCTTTTGATGTAGGGAAAATTGGCTTTATGCAAAAACTGTAACCATAGAGCTTTCCACCAGCCAAATATGCATATAGTATAGCTATTGCATTCCATTACTCTCTATGTGTTACCTTGCCAGCATATTCCATGTGCTGACCCGTTTTCGGGCTACAACGTTAATGTGGCAGACTTTTTAGACGACAATTAAGGAGTTTTTAGGTCGTGGTTCTATACTCAGTGATGCCGTTGGAGTTGATGGACTCACTTATCTTCCAAGCCTTCCGCTATTATCGTAATTAGATGGCCTTAAGCCATATTTATTGTAATAAGTTCTCTTTTGAGGCACTCGATGTAATAAGTGTGTGATTGCTACTCTGCTATAAATCCTCCGAGTACTGTGTGGTGTCAGCATTACTGATCCAGGGATGACACCGGAGCACAGAGATCAGACTGTTTGAGGTCTGGTCGCTACAAAAACATCCTTTACTGGCCATATACTCCGCTCCTGGTGAGCTTACTAACATAGGTGTTCTAAGAACCTTGGTGGGTAGTTTATACTTATCCACGAATCCCCTTGATATGTATGAATGCGATGCACCAGTATCAAAAAGAACGATTGCAGTAAATGACTTAACCAAAAACTTACCTATTACTGCATTTGGCTGGGCTTCAACCTCCTCCACGTTAACGTGGTTCACCTGTCCCCTGTTGAAAGGGTTCGGCTTCTTCCCAGAGCTTCCATTGCCATTTCCATTCTGGGCTTCAAGACATTCATTAGCATAATGTCCGATCTTCTAACACTTATAACAAGTGACTTGGCTTAGGTCTCTCTTGGCTGGGGTTGATGGGTTCGTACGATTCTGACTGTTGCTCCCCCATTCCCATTACCATTCTTGGGGCCATTATGATTATGCGAACTCCCTCCTCCATGGGCATGCTGAAAATGTCCTCCCATTTTCGGGGTAAAATGTGGCTTCTACTGAGCTCCTGAATTGTATTTCCCTTGTCCATACTTCCTCTTGCGGTTCTCAATATGTTGCTGCTTCCCTTCAATCATAAGAGCACGATCTACCAACTCCTGGTAGTTGTTGAAAGTTGCTACCATCAACTGCATACTCAACTCATCATTCAGTCCTTCCAAAAACTTCTCCTGCTTAGCTGCATCTGTAGCAACGTCATCCAGGGCATAATGTGCTAACTTACTAAAGTCATCCACGTATTGGCCAACTGTCCATTCTCCTTGCCGTAAATTGTGAAACTCACGCTTCTTCATGGCCATAGCTCCCGCTGAAACATGGGTTGTACGGAAAGCCTGCTGAAATTGATCCCATGTCACCGTGGCTATAGGATAGGTGACAGTGTAATTCTCCCACCATGATGCTGCTGGTCCATCCAACTGATGTGCGGCAAAATGCACCTTCTCAGCGTCAGTACATCCTATAGTGGTTAACTTCCTTCCAATCTTGTGGAGCCAATCATCTGCTACTATAGGCTCGGTGCTACTGGAGAAAACCGGCGGATTCTGTCTAAGGAAACGGGTTAAGTGATCAACAGGTGGTGGTGGTGGTGGGTTGTTGTTGTTGTTGTTGTTGTTGTTCCCCTGATCCTGATTCTGGACTAGCAACTGCATCAATGCATTCTGCTGCTGGATCAACTAAGTGAGCTCCGGTGGAAATGCAAATCCATTGTCACGTCTCGGAGGCATCTGATGGGTTTAGAGGGGAGAGATTAGAATAGAATGAGGTCTAATGAGAAAACACTACCCATATTCACATGAGACAAACACAAACATTTCACTCAATCAATCAATCAAGTCATACAATCGGTCTAACTATCGCAAAAGTGCTCGGACTACTCTATTTACATGGTGGAATACTACTACTGATATGGTGGTCTACTAGAAATATTCCTCAGTTGCAGACTCCATGATATGTGCTCCAGCTTCTTCTTCATAGTCATCATCGCTCAGGTCAGAGTCGGTGTCGTCGATGATGATGTAGTCTTCCGGGCGAATCTCCTTGGGTTCTTCGTCTTCTTCTACTGGTGTGGGGTCTCCCATGAATATTCCGATCTTCTTAATCAGGTCTTCATTCTTCTCCACTAGAATGATGATTTCCTCCTCATAATCTTCACGTGTAGCCTTGAGTTCTTCCTCCAGCTCCGTGATTCTTGTCATCGCCTTCTTCAGATCTATCATGCCTGAGCACATCTAGTTCTCCTGGCGTCGAATGTGCTGGTTTAACTCCTGGATAAAAGTTGCGATTGATCTATCCTTCCTGGTGCTGATCATCTCCCATTGCTCATCTCGGCGTCCACAAATCTAGTAGATAGTATCATTGAGATCATTGCGAAAAACTTCTCCAATACGTCCCATGGCGATGTGGGCTGCCAGGCTCTTTCCTAGACTCCAGGTTGGTGCAACAAAGGAAAACTCTATGGGCTCGATGACTGGCGCGAACGTCCTTCCTGGGACTTGAACTTGAATCATCTAGCGCTCCTCTTCGGGTAAAGTGGCGTTGTAGGTCCCGGTGAAGCTTGGTACTCTGATGTTCAGGTACTTAGTGACTTCCTTCAGGTGGTGTCCAAAGGGTGTATCATCATCCGGTTGCGTGAACTTGTTCCTTGCATCCGCCATCCTAAAAGAGTAGAAAAGATGAGAAGTCGAAAATGAGAAGAGAATAGTGATCTAGGTCTTTATCTTACTGGTCGTGTCCTACAGTCAGCGTGTGCTCTGATACCATCTTGTAGCGACCAGACCTCGAACGGTCCGATCTCTGTGCATCAGTGTCATCCTTGGATCAGTAATGCTGACACGCACAATACTTGAAGGATTTATAACAGAGTAGCAATCACACACGTATTACATCGAATGTATCAAAAAAGAACTTATTACAAAATAATATGGCTTAAGGCCATCTAATAACGATAAGCGGAAGGCTTGGAACATAAGTGAGTCCATCAACTCCAACGGCATCACTGAGTATAGAACCACGACCTAAGGCTCCTCACTCGTCGTCTGAAAAGTCTGCAACATGAACGTTGCAGCCCGAAAACGGGTCAGCACATGGAATTTGCTGGCAATGTAACACATAGAGAGTAGTGAACAGAGATAGGCTATACTACATGCATATATGGCTGGTGGAAAGCTCTATGGTTACAGTTTTGCATAAAGCCAGTTTTTCCTACCTAGCAAAGGAATAAATTTTATTAACTATCATGGTGGTTGTTAACTCATTGAGAGGCAGTAGACACGGCGGCTGAGCCCGGCCTGGAACCTGGGGGGACTTTAGCTTCGGCAATCGGCACCATTGAAGACTCTAATCTTAATTGTCGGGATTTCCGCCCGGGAGGCCAACGAAGACATATAGTCAGATGGAAATGAGAGACTAACGAGCTGAGGTCAAGTTTATTCACACAATGACTAAACACGCTAGGACGGGTTTATTCCCACCGAGATACAGGTCACTTTCAACTGAAGAGTCCATAAGCCCCACGGGGGCCGCTATTTGGATATTTCTCGAGAGACGGACTAGATCACGAGAGCTACCAAAAACTAAACCATGATAGTTTTTATACACGCTAGCCTGTCAGCGCGGCTTTGGTGGCAATCGTACCATTTTAAAGCCCCAAGCCAACATCCAACAGTGGGTTCACACCACAGGCCCAGAATACGAAACTCGATCTCCGTTCGTTGGGATTGCCCAACCCGCACTTTAAGATTCAGAAAAGTTCGGCAGGGGCCCTGACGACTGGCATTGCTTGGCTTGCAGGGAGGCGAAACTGCCGGCGGTCGTTGAGGATCGGAGGTGAGCAGTGTCGATCATTGGTCTTTGTTACTCGGCGCTCAGAGAGAGACGCATGAGGACTTGCCGGAGGGCGCTGGTCAACGTACTCGAGATCCGTCTGCCCAGGAGCGATAAGGGCGCGCATGGGCGGGAGCCCGGGTCCTGCGGTAAAGCAGAGGAGGCCTGGCCGCTTCACGGGGAGACCCAGGTTCCGCAGGTGAACGGATTAACTCACCGGTCGCACCGAATTAAGAGGAGCAACTACAAGCATGCGTAGTCAAGTCGAAATGGCCGAAAGAACCGCAACCCTTTAATTGCTATACTCCTAAACTATCTAAAGTCCCGGCATCTCTCTCAAGAACCCCGGGTCATGTAGACCGCTCCGGGGCTGATGACCAAAATACTAACACTAAGACACTCAAGTCTGCAGTGGTCAGATATTCGAGGTGCACCAGAGGTGCTGCAGCCGAGTCCGGGCCTGCGGGAGTGAACGGAGGCAAGATTGGGAGGAAAACTATGGATCCAAGACTTGAAGAGGAATGGCGCGTGGTAACGAAACTTTGGGAGGAACTCGGTGTGGAGCGCCAGGGTATAAAGGTGCAGACGCAACATTGTGGACCTCGTGCGGTGCACTGATTGGGGGGACAGAGTTCACACGACTTAAGTACGTTATGGGCCTAGGTCAAGGAGTGCCCCAATACGTGCAGCTCGTGTATCGGGGTTGTGCCGCTCGAGACCAGGCAGCTAGCGACGATTAGCAGATATTGGAAGCGGGGAACAGGCGGTGCGCCCGTTGCGTCTGGCACGGAACGTTTCTAAAGTATGGAACATATCGCCTCCTGGAGGCCATCCTCCATGATCTTGTCCTCGGTCGGAAGTGCGTCGTGACATGGGGTTTTCGTCGAGAAGTGGGCTTGGGGTCTCTTCCGAGGGACTACAGAGCACATTATCGAACTATACCTCTGCCAGTGGACGACCCATGCCAGGAACTTCGGGTCTGAGCCTTGCAATAGGCAGCACGGGAGACGCAACTCGGGGGCGATCGTGCAGGCAAGGTCGGGTCAGGCTGGCCAGGCGAGCGCCGTGTTCTTCAAGATCGGGAGCCACAGCGGATTGCCGCGTACACAAATCTCCATTATCCAGTAGCTCTACCGTCCAGACGGGCGCAGATTTATCGCTGTGACATGTAAAGGGTTGCCCCGGCTATGTCGCAGGGACGTTGTCCAATCCGTGCGGTATGTTAGACCGTGCGTCCGAGGCGTGGGGAAGTGGAGAGCCCCACGTCCAATCAACCGCCACGCGGCGCCCAAGGCCGCAGGCTGTTAGGGCCCGTGGCGCTTCGCTCTTGCCCTTCCTGCACGGCCAAGTCCGGGCGCGCCTTGGGCCCGGGGGCTACTGTCGGCGTTCTGGGAACAGGGGTCCCCAGACTTGCCTGCCTGCGGCCTGCAGCGTGGCTCAAAGGGGGGCCCAGCACGGCCCATCTTCACCAACACAAACTCAAGACCCTCGCGAGGGGCCAAGCCTCGCGGGGCGGACGACACAGAGCTTCCTCAGGCACGGCCTCGTCAGGCTGGCTCACGAGGAGGCGGAGAGATCAAGGCGGGGTACCTCGCGAGGTGCCCGTGACGCAAGCCATGACGACTCAGGGCGCCAGGCGGGTGCCAGCCGCGCTGCGTCCTCCTTTCCTCTTTGGTGCAAAGGGGGCAAGCGCAGCCGCGGAGTACCGAGGCATCAGGCAAAGGTTGCCATTTCGGTGCAACGAGACCAAGACCAGGAGGACTACGAGACGGAGGTCACCGTGGAGCCCAAGACGGCGTCATCAGAGCTTTGCGCAGGCGAAGACTACTTTTGTCAGGATAGCTGATACTTGCCCTTCAAATTAGCCCGCCATTGTTGGCTCCCTTCCCGCTCAATATTTGGGAAGAGGACCAGGGCCTCTATAAATAGGAAGCCACCCACATAGCAAGGTCGGAGGTCGGGTTGGCGGAGAGAGAGAGAAAGGTGGCTGAACTCCTCCCAGCAGTTCATCGCCTCAGCCAAGAACAGACCTCGGAGCTGTTTTCCTGTTTGTTCTATTACACCAGGCAATCCACCACCACACCTGGAGTATGGCTTTAACCAACGACGGTGGCTGAACCAGTATAGCACGCCTGTGTCATTGTGTGTTCTTTCATATTTTGACCTGCATGGGGAGGGTGAATAGGTCAGGAGGCGAACCTCGCGTAGCACCCTAGTGGTTTCGAAGACCTCAAGGGTCGCCGGAACCAAATCGAATTTTGGGCAGTGGCCGGTAGGGGTGCGCTCCGAATTCGTCTTTCCACGCCGCCAGCTGTCCTGCCGACACGCCTGCTCATGTTGGGCAGCATAATGAGCTGGCGGGGAGCGCTCGGCGCTCCGCATAGTCAGTCCCGCGTCGCCAGCACGCCCTATGTCGGCGGTTCCGTCCTCCGCCGCCATTCCTTCGTACACTGCCGACATAGCGCAGTGTTTACTGAAGAAACGCTGCCGGCGGGGAACGAGGTAACCTATCAATTCAATCGCTCAGCATCCCAATTAGATATGTGCGCACCGAAGAACGGCCGCACATCACGTGCACTCATCGTCGCTTCTCTCGTAACCATCGTCTGTCATTTCGATGCCCGAGCTGGATGCTCGCGCGCGGTCCGGGGTAGTCCATGTGACGGCTCACGCAGCAGCCTCATCGGGGCGCGAGAATGAGCTCCTGCGTAGGGACTAAGTCAAACCGGACGGACGTTACGAAGAATGGCACGCGGTCGCCAATTCCGAACAGCCTCGGTCAGGATCAGCCTTAGCTGCAGGGGGTTCTGTCTGTGCTTGGTCCGTTGCCACGCTGCTAACGCAAGAAACGGACACTTTAGCCGCCAAGGGCGACGAGGCTCCGGCGGCTCCTACAGGCAGCCCCCTCCCCTCAAGAAGAAGCCTGGCTCAGGCGGTGGCTGGGCGGAAACATCCGTCCGTCGTGCCAGGCCGGCAAGAGAGAGGCCTAGGCAAAGGCAAAAGTCCTTCGGCTCGATGCAAGTGTCCCGCCAGAAAGCCTTCGCCGGCTGCTCCCCATGCTAACACAGCACCGTCGTGGAGGATCCCAATGTTAGACCTCCTGTGTTGGTGTTACTAGATCACTCACGGTGCGTAGGGATGAATATGCCGAGAAGGTAAACGGCATTCAAGACAAGGGCCTCGTCATTCACCCAAAGGCCGGGCTAAGCACGGTGGCCTAGCGCAGGCTGCTGCTGGTCGTTCGCGAGCAGATGAGCTAGCGCATAGCGTTGCGGTTGGCCAGGAAGTCTAAGCCGCAACCTGGCATCCGCCATCGCAACGATGTACTAAACGGGGCGTCGGCGACACCACGCCGGAAGTTCTTCGAGCTCTACGAGCTGGGCCATTCAAAGCCCTGCCAACGGAGAGAGGAATGGCTATAGGCTTGAGGCTGGTGTTCCCGTATTTGGGACTCAAGTGACCGGGTGGCCTTGTGGCTGGCTCTGGTGACAGCTGGCAACCACAAATCTCCTCCTGGGAAGAAGAGACGCACGCCAATAATACGTATTCATCTGCCAAACTTCAAGTACTTAGCATCCACAAGGCGAAGCGGGGCAACCAACTAACATCCACCGGAAGCTGACCCGATGCGGAGTAGCATGCAAAAGCCACAAATCCGGAAGGAACCTCTAAAAGTACAAGGTGCAGCAGTCTTTCAAACTACTAACCATGACAGAAATCTTACAAAAGTCTCAGATATTCCCACAGGTGAGCTGAAAGAGGCGCATCTCATTCTCAGGTTGTCGACGGCGCTGCGTCAGACGTCCAGATGAAGGGACGGCGTATGCTGCAAGACTTTGCACTTCTTTTCGGAGTGTTCAGTCCTGAGTGATAACAAGTGCCGGGCTGACGAGAAGGGCAAATACTTCATACTCCTTGAGCTTATACAATGGCACCTGCGGCAGGATGACCCAGAAGAGAAGAGCGCCTAAGCTCAACCTAAGGAGTGAGTGCGCAAGTGGGCGGCCGACACTCGTTGCTGACCTAGCAGAACGTTCAGACCCAACACGGGCGGAAGATTCCAGTCGGAACCTCCGCCACGGCTAGCGGTAATGAAGGTTCAAATGCACGTTGCTAGATACCTTAAGCGTGGTACTGGAGTTGAATACTCCACACCTACTCACACTAGACGACAATGCGTCAATGAAAGCTGCGCGTCAGGAGCAATTCGCGAGAGGAAGGGAGCGAGGGTATGAACCGTTCGTCTGAGTTGAAAGTGCACCGGATCGAGTCGAGGTGAGGGAGGAAGGAACAAACACGGGCGTGGGGAAGAACGTTCGGCCGTAGAAGGGGTGGGGCGCGACCTCGAATCTCATGAGGTATGGCAAGCTACCACCTCAGGACGGAGGCCGCTGGGAGGGATACAGTCCTCGCGAGGATCGTAACGCAAAGGCAAACGCAGGCCTGCCACTCTTATCTCCGCCTTAACGTCGCTCAGCCAAGGAGAAATGATGACCGCACCGCCATGGAGGACGACGGGATATGGGGGGCTTCCATGAGGCCGGAGCAGAGAATTGGCCTGATTTATGTATGTTGCATCTGCATCCTGGGGAGACGTGAGCAGTGTCTAAGCCGCAGTTTGTCATCGGCAGTTTCGAACAGCAGTTTCGCCTCGCCGAGAAGAATGAGATGACGTCCTCCCCAAGCCTGAAGCCAGACTGCTGCCCCTCTTCACAGGTTCGGGCGGCATAGGATGCCATCACATTCAGGCTCCAATGCAGGTCTACTCAAGTTGTTGGCAAAACAGCAGAGTCTGCCCGATGCCTTTGCCCAAATATCCCAAGCACGTGGTGGTCCACCTAAGACCTCTCCTGATGGCGCTGAGAGCAATGGGCTCAAGTCCTAGTCCGTAGAGACATTTAACAACCTCACAGTTGCCCTTAAGATCCAGTTAGCAACAAAGCACTTCTCGTATCGACTGATGGCTCCGAACGGTCCCTAGATCAGGGGCAAGTGTGCGTCTTCCCGTCACCAATTGCAGGTGAATCGGCAAAACTACCTGCGCTAGCACCGGGCTCATACGACTCGACGTGCAGCAACTACGCTACGCTGCGTACCAACGCACCTCGAGTACGCGCTAGCAAGTTTCCATGGCGGGACTCCACAGAGGCTAACGAACGTACTAATGCTAGGATGTAGGCACGAAGTCATCATGGGCAATCCTGTGAGAGAATGGTACGAGTGGTGTTCCTGGAGCGAGCCGTTAGGGCCGATCACTGGAAAACGGTATCTGGCGGAAAGAGAGCTTTCTGAGGCCGCCCAAAGAGATGACACTGTCCGGGCGTCAGATCAGTGATCAATCGTGTTACAACATTGCCTTGCTGATGACGTCTAAGACAAACTGGAGATTTTCGTTAGTAGGAGCAGAGCGGTGCACTTTTCGGGTTACTGTGTAAGCCGACGCAATGGAAAGACAAACAAGCAATTACAATGAAGCACTCATCCAGATGCATAACGAGGTAAATACTGCCAATAGATGCTATGATGGATCGGCAGGCTACGAGTACATGAAAGTTTTTCAACTTAATAACTCCGGTTTGCAAAAGAAACAAATCAAACGAAACAACGAAAGTCAAATGGCGAAAGAAAACAAGCTTCAATTACTAATCTGGACCTAAGTCAAATTTTACAGAAGCAAAAACTTGTTTGAGTTGGTTAAACGGAAAGAGGGTTTCCAAACGAAACTCTAGGTGCTTGAATCGCCTGATTCCGATAAACGAGCGAAAAGTTAAACTAAAATGAAAATCGGATCAGAAATCGCGATCAGAAATAATCGGGGAAAATCCAAGAAAAAGAAAAACTGACGAACAGATTAACGAACGAACGTTCGTTATCTTAAACTGAACGGTGAACTCGTCTGTTTAAAACGAACCAACGAGCGAACGCTCGCTAGATAAAAGAACCGATAAAACCGATCTAATAAAAAAACCTAGGGTTTTCAAGGAAAAACCGATCGATTTTCTCCGGAAAACCGGCGGCGAATGGCGTGGCTACCTCGTCGGACTCCGGCGGCTCGGGGCTCTGGCGGGGCGGGGTGGCGTCGGCGGCGGGCGGCGCGGCGGCTGTGGCGGTGAGCGGCGGCTGCGGGAGGTGGGGTGGGGCGAGGTGGCGGGGTGAGGTGGCGGCGGCGGGTATTTATGAGAGGGGGGCGAGGTGGCTTGGGGAAGGGGCCGTCTCGGGAGGCGTGCTCCTCCCGGACTCGGGCGGCGGCGGTGGCTTCGCTCGGGACTCCGGTCCCGAGCCGGTGCGGGAGACGGCGGCGGCGCGGGCTTGGCTCGGCTCGGCTGGGCCTTCGGCCCAGTCGGGCGCGCGAACAGTTTTTTTAAACAATTCCGCCGAAACTAAGAAAAATTCTAGAAAATAAAATAAAATTCTAAAAATGCCAAAATAAATTTTCACCGCCTAAATAAAATATTTAGAACGAGATGAACATTTTCTTGGCCCCGAAATGCAGTTTTGAAAAAACGTGCAATTTTTCCTAAATTCAAATAAAACTAGCCAAAAACTCTGAAATAATATCTTATTTGATTTTTTTATTAAATCCTCAATATTTCTTTATTTTGGGAAAGTCATTTTATTCCCTCTCTCATATTTCTATAATGGAAATAATTGAAGATAAAATAACGAAAATCAAATGATCCTATCTTCAAATTTTGAGAAAACTCAAATATGAAAATAACGAAACCCCCAACTCTCTCCGTGGGTCCTTGAGTTGTGTAGAATTTCTGGATCAGGCCAAAAGCAATTAAAATATGATATGCAGTGATGATCTAATGTATAACATTCCAAATTGAAAATTTGGGATGTTGCAGTTGGCGAGACGACAACGATGCCACCATGGAGATCAAGGTGTCAAGCCGGTGACAATGGTGATCATGACGGTGATTTGGAGATGGAGATCAAAGGCACAAGATGATGATGGCCATATCATATCACTTATTTTGATTGCATGTGATGTTTATCTTGTATGCAACTTATTTTGCTTAGTACGGCGGTAGCATTATAAGATGATCTCTCACTAAATTTCAAGGTATAAGTGTTCTCCCTGAGTATGCACCGTTGCTACAGTTCGTCGTTCCGAGACACCACGTGATGATCGGGTGTGATAAGCTCTACGTTCACATACAACGGGTGCAAGCCAGTTTTACACAAGGAGAATACTTAGGTTAAACTTGACGAGCCTAGCATATGCAGATATGGCCTCGGAACACTGAGACCGAAAGGTCGAGCATGAATCATATAGTAGATACGATCAGCATAGTGATGTTCACCATTGAAAACTTCTCCATCTCACGTGATGATCGGACATGGTTTAGTTGATACGGATCACGTGATCATTTAGATGACTAGAGGGATGTCTATCTAAGTGGGAGTTCTTAAGTAATATGATTAATTGAACTTTAATTTATCATGAACTTAGTACCTGATAGTATTTTGCATGTCTATGTTGTTGTAGATAAATGGCTTGTGCTACTGTTACTTTAAATTTTAATGCGTTTCTAGAGAAAGCTAAGTTGAAAGATAATGGTAGCAACTACATGGACTGGGTCCGTAACTTGAGGATTATCCTCATTGCTGCACAGAAGAATTACGTCCTGTAAGCACCGCTAGGTGCAAAGCCCGTTGTAGGAGCAACTCCAAATGTTATGAATGTCTGGCAGAGCAGAGCTGATGACTACTCGATAGTTCAGTGTGCCATGCTTTACAGCTTAGAATCGGGACTTCAACGACATTTTGAACGTCATGGAGCATATGAGATGTTCCAGGAGTTGAAGTTAATATTTCAAGCAAATGCACGGATTGAGAGATATGAAGTCTCCAATAAGTTCTACAGCTGCAAAATGGAGGAGAATAGTTCTGTCAGTGAACATATACTTAGAATGTTTGGGTACCATAACCACTTGACTCAACTGGGAGTTAATCTTCCTGATGATAGTGTCATTGACAAAGTTCTTCAATCACTGGCACCAAGCTACAAAATCTTTGTGATGAACTATAATATGCAAGGGATGGATAATACAATTCCCGAGCTCTTCGCAATGCTAAAGGCTGCAGAGGTAGAAATCAAGAAGGAGCATCAAGTGTTGATGGTCAACAAAACCACTAGTTTCAAGAAGAAGGGCAAAGGGAAGAAGGGGAACTTCAAGAAGAACGGCAAGCAAGTTGCTGCTCAAGTGAAGAAGCCCAAGTCTGGACCTAAGCATGAGACTGAGTGCTTCTACTGCAAAGGGACTGGTCACTGGAAGCGGAACTGCCCCAAGTATTTGGCGGATAAGAAGGATGGCAATGTGAAAGGTGTATTTGATATACATGCTATTGATGTGTACCTTACTAATGCTCGTAGTAGCACCTGGGTATTTGATACTTGTTTTGTTGCTCATATTTGTAACTCAAAACAGGGGCTACGGATTAAGCAAAGATTAGCTAAGAACGAGGTGACGATGCACGTGGGAAATGGTTCCAAAGTCGATGTGATCGCCATCGGCACGCTACCTCTACATCTACCTCCGGGATTAGTTTTAGACCTGAACAATTGTTATTTGGTGCCAGCGTTAAGCATGAACATTATATCTGGATCTTTTTTGATGCGAGACGGTTATTCATTTAAATCAGAGAACAATGGTTGTTCTATTTATATGAGTAATATCTTTTATGGTCATGCACCCTTAGTGACTGGTATATTTTTTATTGAATCTCGATAGTAGTGATACACATATTCATAGTATTGAAGCCAAAAGATACAAGTTTAATAATGATAGTGCAACTTATTTGTGGCACTACCGTTTAGGTCATATTGGTGTAAAGCGCATGAAGAAACTCCATGCTGATGGGCTTTTGGAATCACTTGATTATGAATCACTCGATGCTTGCGAACCATGCCTCATGGGGAAGATGACTAAGACTCCGTTCTCCGGAACAATGAAGCGAGCAACTAACTTATTGGAAATAATACATACTGATGTATGCGGTCCGATGAGTGTCGATGCTCGCGGCGGGTATCGTTATTTTCTGACCTTCACAGATGATTTGAGCAGATATGGGTATATCTACTTGATGAAACATAAGTCTGAAACATTTGAAAAGTTTAAGAATTTCATAGTGAAGTGGAAAATTATCGTAACAAGAAAATTAAGTTTCTACGATCTGATCGTGGAGGTGAATATTTGAGTTATGAGTTTGGTCTTCATTTGAAACAATGCGGAATAGTTTCACAACTCACGCCCCCTGGAACACCACAGTGTAATGGTGTGTCCAAACGCCATAGCCACACTTTATTAGATATGGTGCGATCTATAATGTCTCTTACTGATTTACCACTATCATTTTGGGGTTATGCTTTAGAGATGGTTGCATTCGCGTTAAATAGGGCACCATCGAAATCCATTGAGACGACACCATATGAATTGTGGTTTAGCAAGAAACCCAAGTTGTCGTTTCTTAAAGTTTGGGGTTGCGATGCTTATATGAAAAGCTTCAACCTGATAAGCTTGAACCCAAATTGGAGAAATGTGTCTTCATAGGATACCCAAAGGAGACTGTTGGGTACACCTTCTATCACAAATCTGAAGGCAAGATATTTGTTGCTAAGAATGGATCCTTTCTAGAGAAGGAGTTTCTCTCGAAAGACGTGAGTGGGAGTAAAGTAGAACTTCATGAGGTAATTGTACCTTCTCCCTTATTGGAAAGTAGTTCATCACAGAAATCAGTTCCAGTGATTCCTACACCAATTAGTGAGGATGCCAATGATGATGATCATGAAACTTCTGATCAAGTTACTACCAAACCTCGTAGGTCAACCAGAGTAAGATCCGCACCAGAGTGGTACGGTAATCCTATTCTGGAGGTCATGTTACTTGACCACGACGAACCTACGAACTATGAGGAAGCGATGATGAGCCCAGATTTCGCGAAATGGCTTGAGGCCATGAAGTCTGAGATGGGATCCATGTATGAGAACAAAGTGTGGACTTTGGTTGACTTGCTCGATGATCGACAAGCCATAGAGAATAAATGGATCTTCAAGAAGAAAACTAACGCTGATGGTAATATTACTATATACAAAGCTCGACTTGTTGCAAAAGGTTTTCATCAAGTTCAAGGAGTTGACTACGATGAGACCTTCTCACCCGTAGCAATGCTTAAGTCTGTCCGAATCATGTTAGCAATTGCTGCATTTTATGATTATGAAATTTGGCAAATGGATGTCAAAACTGCATTCTTAATGGATATCTCAAAGAAGAGTTGTATATGATGCAACCAAAAGGTTTTGTCGATCCTAAAGGTGCTAACAAAGTGTGCAACCTCCAACGATCCATGGACTGGTGCAAGCCTCTCGGAGTTGGAATATACGCTTTGATAGTGTGATCAAAGCATATGGTTTTATACAGACTTTTGGAGAAGCATGTATATACAAGAAAGTGAGTGGGAGCTCTGTAGCATTTCTGATATTATATGTGGATGACATATTGTTGATCGGAAATGATACTGAATTTCTGAATAGCATAAAAGGATACTTGAATAAGAATTTTTCAATGAAAGACCTCGGTGAAGCTGCTTATATATTGGGCATCAAGATCTATAGAGATAGATCAAGATGCTTAATTGGACTTTCACAAAGCACATACCTTGATAAAGTTTTGAAGAAGTTCAAAAGGGATCAGTCAAAGAAAGGGTTCTTGCATGTGTTACAAGGTGTGAAGTTGAGTCAGACTCAATGCCCGACCACTGCACAAGATAGAGAGAAAATGAAAGTCATTCCCCATGCCTCAGCCATAGGTTCTATCATGTATGCAATGTTGTGTACCAGACCTGATGTGTGCCTTGCTATTAGTTTAGCAGGGAGGTACCAAAGTAATCCGGGAGTGGATCACTAGACTGCGGTCAAGAACATCCTGGAATACCTAAAAAGGACTAAGGATATGTTTCTCGTTTATGGAGGTGACAAAGAGCTCATCGTAAATGGTTACGTCGATGCAAACTTTGACACTAATCCGGATGACTCTAAGTCACAAACTGGATATGTATTTTTATTGAATGGTGGAGCTGTCAGTTGGAGCAGTTCTAAGCAGAGTGTCATGGCGGGATCTATGTGTGAAGCGGAATACATAGCTGCTTCGGAAGCAGGAAATGAAGGAGTCTGGATGAAGGAGTTCATATCTGATCTAGGTGTAATACCTAGTGCACCGGGTCCAATGAAAATCTTTTGTGACAATACTGGTGCAATTGCCTTGGCAAAGGAATCCAGATTTCACAAGAGAACCAAGCACATCAAGAGACGCTTCAATTCCATCTGTGATCAAGTCAAGGAGGGATACATAGATATTTGCAAGATACATACGGATCTGAATGTTGCAGACCCATTGACTAAGCCTCTCTCACGAGCAAAACATGATCAGCACCAAGACTCCACGGGTGTTAGAATCATTACTATGTAATCTAGATTATTGACTCTAGTGCAAGTGGGAGACTGAAGGAAATATGCCCTAGAGGCAATAAGAAAGTTGTTATTTATATTTCCTTATATCATGATAAATTTTTATTATTCGTGCTAGAATTGTATTAACCGAAAACTTAGTACATGTGTGAATACATAGACAACAGAGTGTCCCTAGTGTGCCTCTACTTGACTAGCTCGTTAATCAAAGATGGTTAAGTTTCCTAGCCATAGACATGTGTTGTCATTTGATGAACGGGATCACATCATTAGAGAATGATGTGATGGACAAGACCCATCCGTTAGCTTAGCATAATGATCGTTTACTTTTTATGCTATTGCTTTCTTCATGACATATACATGTTCATATAACTATGAGATTATGCAACTCCCGAATACCGGAGGAACACCTTGTGCGCTATCAAATGTCACAACGTAACTGAGTGATTATAAAGATGCTCTATAGGTTTCTTCGATGGTGTTTGTTGAGTTGGCATAGATCGAGATTAGGATTTGTCATTCCGTGTATCGAAGAGGTATCTCTGGGCCCTCTCGGTAATGCACATCACTATGAGCCTTGCAAGCAATGTGACTAATGAGTTAGTCATGAGATAATGCATTACAGAACGAGTGACTTGCCGGTGACGAGATTGAATTAGGTATGGTGATACCGACGATCGAATCTCGGGCAAGTAACATACCGATGACAAAGGGAACAACATATGTTGTTATGCGGTTTGACTGATAAAGATCTTCGTAGAATATGTAGGAACCAATATGAGCATCCAGGTTCCGCTATTGGTTATTGACCGGAGATGTGTCTCGGTCATGTCTACATAGTTCTCGAACCCGTAGGGTCCGCACGCTTAACGTTCGACGATGATTTGTATTATGAGTTTATTTGATTTGATGACTGAAGGTTGTTCGAAGTCTAGGATGAGATCACGGATGTGACAAGGAGTCTCGAAATGGTCGATACATAATGATTCATATATTGGAAGGTTACATCCGGACACTGGAATGGTTCGGGTCGTTTCAGAGTACCGGGGGTTACCGACCCCCCCGGGGGGGAGTTATTGGGCCTCATGGGCCTAATGGTGGAAGAGAGGAGGCAGGCCAAAGAGGGGCGCGCGCCCCCCTTGCCCAAACCGAATTGGACTAGGGCTAGGGGGTCGGGCCCCCCTTTCCTTCTCTTCTCCTACTCCTTCCCCCCTTCTCCTTGTGGAAGTAGGAAAGGCGGGGGGCGAATCCTACTTGGAGTAGGACTCCCCCCCTTGGGCGCGCCACCCTTGGCCGGCCTCCTCCTCCCTCCCTCCTTTATATACGTGGGAGGGGGCACGCCATAGACACACAAGTTGATCTTTAGCCGTGTGCGGTGCCCCCCTCCACAGTTTTACACCTCGGTCATATTGTCGTAGTGCTTAGGCGAAGCCCTGCGTCAGTAACTTCATCATCACCGTCACCATGCATCATGCTGACGGAACTCTCCCTCGGCCTCAACTGGATCAAGAGTTCGAGGGACTTCACCGAGCTGAACTTGTGTAGATCACGGAGGTGTCGTACGTTCGGTACTTGGATCGGTTGGATCGCAAAGACGTTCGACTAGATCAACCACGTTACTAAATGCTTCCACTTTCGGTCTATGAGGGTACATAGACACACTCTCCCCCTCTCGTTGTTATGCATCTCCTAGATAGATCTTGCGTGATTGTAGGTAAAATTTTTGAAATACTGCGGTCCCCAACAATAAATATTTAAGTGAAGCGTAGAGAGCAATTCTAACAAGTCATGGCATAATTTTGGCTCTCTCATATAGGTGTGTCCAGCAAGGATAGATGACTTAAAATAAAAAGCAAAACAAGCAAAGACTCATATCATACAAGACACTCCAAGCAAAGACTCATATCATACAAGACGCTCCAAGCAAAACTTATAGTATGTGACGAATACAAATATAGTTTCAAGTAAAATACCGATGGTTGTTAGAAGAAAGAGGGGATGCCACTCGGGGCATCCCGAAGCTTAGTTGCTTGATACTTCTTGAATATTATCTTGGGGTTCCATGGGCATTCCCAAGCTTATCCTTTTGCTAATCCTTATTCCTTCATTCATCGTAAAGTCACCCAAAACTTGAAAACTTCAATCAAACAAAACTTAACAAAACCTTCGTGAGATCCGTTAGTATAAGAAAGAAAATCACTACTATAAGTATTGTTGCAAACCCATTCATATTTTATTTTTGCATTATATCTATTGTATTCCAACTTTTCTATGGCAAAAACTCTTCAAAGAAAACCATAGAATCATCAAAACAAGCACACAACGCAAAGCAAACAAGATCTGTCAAAAACAAAACAGTCAGTAGCAATCTAGAGATTTTGAATCCTTCTGTAACTCCAAAAATTCTGAAAAATTAGGAAAACGTGAGCAATTTGTATATTAATCTTCTTCAAATAAAATCAGTATTTTATCGTGTTTATGTTAAAAATTAAAATTATTTTCCTGGATGCAAATGTTTCTGTTTTTCAGCAACATCAAATCAACTATCACCCAACAAGATCTTAAAGGCTTTAATTGGCATAAACACTAATTAAAACACAAAAAACACAATCATAACAGTAGCATGATTGTGCAAACACTCAAGAACAGAAAGAAAAGGACAAAAATAAATTTTATTCATTGGGTTGCCTCCCAACAAGCGTTATTGTTTTATGCCCCTATCTAGGCATAATGCAAGGATCTAAGTATTGTCATCTTTGGTTTCCAACTCTTCAATCAAGCACTTAGAATTTTTCAAGGATTTAGCATAAAAAATTTCAATGACAATACTCCTAGGAACGAGTTTAAGGAATTCATTCTTGCACAAAGGGTCTCTTATTACTTCGACAAAATCTAGGTGAATACTAATCATCTTAAGATCTTCTTTGCTGCTATTACTAGAAGTTGCACCCTTGTCCTTAGTAACTTGAGTAATATTGCCAACTTTTACGGGAGTTTTTCAATAGTTTTAGCGGAACAAAGGTCGTACTTAGATTACTAAAGATTTCTTCCAGTTTATCAATCCGAGACGGGCTTTCTTCAATTCTTTCATGAATTACGGTCCCCTTTTCTTTTAACAACTTAAAAACTTCTCCCCTTTTGACCCAATTTTAGTAGCAAAATTATGCATTTTTATCCAAGTTTTCAATATCTTGTTTGGTAAGTATTTTCTTTTCAATAGCATCTAGTCTTTCCATAACATGCTCAAGAGTCAAAGTTGTTTCATTAACCATAAGCGGTGGTGAACCCACTAAATTTCCCGTAGCATTGAAAGCATCAAGAGAGGGACACATCAAGAAATTTACACCGGTAATCGTATCAAGGACGAATCTATACCAAGTGGTGATGCCCACATAAAAACAACGAAAAAGAACAACGGTTGATTGCTTACGGATAGATCTATTATGAGCATTGCAAATCCTATACCAAGCATCTTTTAAATTCCCTCCTCCACTTTGTTTAAAGTTAAGAACTTCGTTCTCGGGAGTGCACACAATAGTGGAAGAACCATCCATAGCGACAAGAAGTAGCAAACAAGATTGCACACAAAAACAGATCTGACGAGAAAATGGCGAACGAAAAAGAGGGCGAATAAAATGGCAAATTTTTGTGAAGTGGGGGAGAGGAAAACGAGAGGCAAATGGCAAATAATGTAAATTGCAAGGATATGAGATTTGTGATTAGGAACCTGGTAGATGTTGATGATGTCTCCCTGGCAACGGCGCCAGAAATTCTTTTTGATGTTTGCTTGAACTACGTCGGTATTTTCCCAAAGAGGAAGGGATGATGTAGCACAACAACGGTAGGTATTTCCCTTAATGGTGAGACCAAGGTTATCGAACCAGTAGGAGAACCACGCAACACCACATAAACAGCTCCTGCACACAAAGAATAAATACTTGCAACCCGACGTAAGAGAGGGATTGTCAATCCCTCGCGGGTAAAAAGATAGGTAAAATTGTAGTAGATTCGATAAGTAGATCTCAAGGGAACTCGAGACAAAATAAATAAATAAGAATTGCAGCAAGTTATTTTTGTATTTTTGGATTAACAGATCTGAAAATAAAAGCAAATAAAATAGATCGCGGAGGCAAATATAATAAAGAAGAGACTTGGGGGCCGTAGGTATTACTAGTGGCTTCTCTCGAGAAAAATAGCAAACGGTGGGTAAACAAATTACTGTTGGACAATTGATAGAACTTCAAATAATCATGACAATATCCAGGCAATGATCATTATATAGGCATCATGTCCAACATTAGTAGACCGACTCCTGCCTGCATCTACTACTATTACTCCATACATCGACCGATATCCGGCTTGCATCTAGTGTATTAAGTTCATGGAGAAACAGAGTAATGCAATAAGAATGATGACATGATGTAGACAAGATCTATTTATGTAGAAATAGACCCCATCTTGTTATCCTTAATAGCAATGATACATACGTGTCGGTTCCCCTTCTGTCACTGGGATCAAGCACCGTAAGATCGAACCCATCACAAAGCACCTCTTCCCATTGCAAGATAAATAGATCAAGTTGGCCAAACAAAACCCAAATATCAGAGAAGAAATACGAGGCTATAAGTAATCGTGCATATAAGAGATCAAAAGACTCAAATAACTCTCATGGATAAAAACATAGATCTGATCATAAACTCAAAGTTCATTGGATCCCAACAAACACACCGCAAAAAGAGTTACATCATATGGATCTCCAACAGACCATTGTATTGAGAATCAAAAGACAGAGAGGAAGCCATCTGACTACTAACTATAGACCCAAAGGTCTACAAAAGACTACTCACACATCATCGGAGAGGCACCAATGAGGATGATGAACCCCTCCGTGATGGTGTCTAGATTGGATCTAGTGTTTCTGAAACTTGCGGCGGTTGGAATTGATTTTTCGTCGACTCCCCTAGGGTTTCTGAAATATTGGGGTATTTATAGAGCAAAGAGGCGGTGCGGGAGGCCATCGAGGTGGGCACGACCCACCTGGGCGCGCCCTATTGGGTTGTGCCCCCCTCAGGGCACCCCCTGATGCTTCTCCGGCCCATTGGATGTCTTCTGGTCCACAAAAATTCCTCAAAAAGTTTCACTACGTTTGGACTCTGTTTGAAATTGATTTTCTGCGACGTAAAAAACAAGCAAAAAACAGCAACCGACACTTGACACTATGTCAATAGATTAGTACCAAAAAAGATATAAAATGATTATAAAACATCCAAGAATGATAATATAACAAGATGAAACAATCAAAAATTATAGATACGTTGGAGACGTATCAAGGTCCTTCAGGGATTTTTCTACAGCTTGTTGAATTATTTTGATGGATTCCCTCATTTCACCAACTCGTACTAAATAGTGAGCTAACAAATCTCCTTCTTTTTGCCATTGGACTTTCCAGTCAAATTGGTTGTAAGACTCGTAAAGGTCTACAATAGTTCTTGATACAATCCCTTTTTTATCTTCCTGTAGACCTTCAGAATGATTTTTTGGTTGTGCAACCCAAAAAGAATGATGTTTTTGGGTTGTACCAAGTCTGAAACCGAGTGGATTTATTTTTTGTCCATATTTTTCTATTCTATTTTTTATTGGGAATCAAATCTTAGATGGATCTACAAGCAATATTGCACCATCCATGGACAAATCTAAACAGCAGTAGGCGGTTGGATTAGCCGTCGTGCTAATGTCATATAGCAAACATTGTCCATGAAGTACTTCCGAATAAATATTGTAAACAGAGCTGAAAAGGATGGTGTCGGCACCCGTCCTCGTGTCTCTGCCAGAAAACAGGGGCAAGGAAAGGTGAAAAGGCTTTACCCTTTTTTGCGAATGAAATGGCTTTATTTCATCTGCCACTATTCAAAAATCCTCAGTTTCCTTTTTTAATAGACACAAAAGTTTATATATAAATGCACACACAAACGCTGATGACTGGGGATACCACTATCCTTCTAACCATATTGAGGACCCATTATTGACATCTTCATATGGCCAGCTCACAACGTTCAACGTTTGTCGAGTCACCCCAGAAACTCGGATCGAAACGGTGCTCTGCGCGACGTCCACAGAACGGAACGCGCAATATCCAGCGAGCGAGCGAGCATTACATCAACAATACAGGATGTATGTACATTGCAACAAATAATCACAAAAGAACAAGAAAAAAACATATGCGATCAGGCACATGACGAAGGAAGGGTCACATGAATGAAGAAGCGAAAAGCCACATATCGACCGGAATAGCGAAGTGTGGGAGCCGCGATGGCGGGCACTGGCAGCCATACATTGGGCTATCCAAAATCTCATCTCTCGCCCAATCCGGGCCTCACGATCTCAATTCCCACCCCGCGTGCACCACAAGCTCCAATCCCCTAACCCGTATATACAGCCACGCCCGCCTCACCGTCCTTGATCTTCCCCCCTATCTGATCAGACCCTTTGGACATGGCGTCGCCCATGCTCTCCACGGCCATGGCGCCACTCCAGGTATGTCCCATGTTCCATTCCATGCCTGCGTCCTACAGTTCTTCCCTGTTTGTCACGCACGGTTCTGTAAGTGATTTGCGTCCAACTCGAATACTCGATCCAGGGGGGCATGCTGGAGTTCTCCGGGCTGAGGAGCTCGTCGTCGCTGCCGCTCCGGCGGAATGCCACCTCCGACGACTTCATGTCCGCGGTTTCCTTCAGGACGTACGCGGTATGACATGATCGGCGGAATGTAGCTTGCTTGGCCGCGTGCCATGGGAGCGTGTGTGCGTGACGCGGCGGCGCTGTGCTTGCAGGTGAGCACCAGCGGCGGGTCGCGCAAGGCGCCGACGGAGGCCAAACTCAAGGTGGCGATCAACGGGTTCGGGCGCATCGGGCGCAACTTCCTGCGGTGCTGGCACGGGCGCGGCGACAGCTCGCCGCTGGAGGTGATCGCCATCAACGACACCGGAGGCGTGAAGCAGGCGTCCCACCTCCTCAAGTACGACTCCACGCTGGGCATCTTCGACGCGGACGTCAAGCCCGTGGGCGACAACGCCATCTCCGTGGACGGCAAGGTGATCAAGGTGGTGTCCGACCGCAACCCCTCCAACCTGCCGTGGGGCGAGATGGGCATCGACCTCGTCATCGAGGGCACCGGCGTCTTCGTCGACCGCGCCGGCGCGGGCAAGCATCTCGAGGCCGGCGCCAAGAAGGTGCTCATCACCGCGCCCGGCAAGGGCGACATCCCCACCTACGTCTGCGGCGTCAACGCCGACCTCTACACCCACGCCGACACCATCATCAGCAACGCCTCCTGCACCACCAACTGCCTCGCCCCCTTCGTCAAGGTGCTCGACCAAAAGTTCGGTACGTGCCCGTCACCCCGTCCCGTCTCTCTCCCTCAACTGAATCAACTTCTTTAAGTAACTAAAAATGGCGGTGGCAATGGCGCAGGCATCATCAAGGGAACCATGACCACAACCCACTCCTACACCGGCGACCAGAGGCTGCTGGACGCGAGCCACCGCGACCTGCGCCGTGCCCGCGCCGCCGCGCTCAACATCGTGCCCACCTCCACCGGCGCGGCCAAGGCCGTGGCGCTGGTGCTGCCCAACCTCAAGGGCAAGCTCAACGGGATCGCGCTCCGGGTGCCCACCCCCAACGTGTCCGTCGTCGACCTCGTGGTGCAGGTCTCCAAGAAGACCCTCGCCGAGGAGGTGAACCAGGCGTTCCGCGACGCCGCCGCCAACGAGCTCAAGGGCATCCTCGACGTCTGCGACGAGCCGCTCGTGTCCGTCGACTTCAGGTGCTCCGACGTGTCCTCCACCATCGACGCGTCGCTCAGCATGGTCATGGGAGACGACATGGTCAAGGTCATCGCGTGGTACGACAACGAGTGGGGTTACTCCCAGAGGGTCGTCGACCTCGCCGACATCGTCGCCGACCAATGGAAGTGAACGCCGGACGGCGGCATTATTGCCCTGTGAAGTGACTCCTCTCGAAATTTTCCCCAGCCATCGTCACGGATGATCGATTCTTTGTAATGAGAATTCGAAGTATCGAGCTCCCAACAGCTTCTTTTTTTTCCTTTCTTTTCTTGTTCTTCTTTTTTCTTTCTCTGATTTTTCAGTGTCCAGACACGGATTATAATAGACTTCCTGCAAAGGAAGTCTCAACGCTGTGCATCTGTAATATATACTATCGTTTGCCAGGTTCTGATGTAGAATTCAACTTGTTCTTCGAACATTTCCATCGTTTTGACCTTTACTGCTATCTAAACATGCATGATCAACTCAGGAAGAAAAGTTTGAACCATACACGAAAGTTACCATAAAATGAAAAGTTTGAACTTCTGATGACAATTGCAAAATTAAAGGGAGCACAACCATGCAGCCCATTATCAGAGTTTTTATTTCATTTGTGCGAAAACTCATTATCAGAGTTGTCCACACAAATTGACTCACAAGATAAGAGATTGCGATCTGCGCGCCGAGCCTAGGTGGATGATGGCATGAACTACTTAGAGAGTAGACCCACAACTTTTGTGGGTCGTATTTTCGTTGGACATCATGGTTCACATGTTTGCCATCCTATATGCTTGGTGCCAATCAGTGTGTGAGTGGTCAAGAATACATGGAACTCATCAGGGATAGATATTGCAGACCATACAATGCACAGACCACAGAGGGTGTCTTTCCACTCTGAAGCATTCAGATGGATCAAAACATCTCGAATCTCTATACCCAAATGGCCCGTGTTTAACTTGATAGAATCAAGATATTTAGAATTCAGAGTTGAGCTCTCTCTACTCAATGCCCCATGATAAGACATACTGTATGCAGTATTTATCGATGAAATAGCAAGTACTAAGAACCATTCAAGTAAATTCTAGTAGAAGCTAACATGATATATTGAACTTCAACCAGGGTTCTTTGGATGACACTTCATACGCTAAGTGCTGGACTGATAGCATTTTCAGCAACAAAAAATAACTACTCTAAAGGAAAATTCAGATACTAGTTTTCGCTCAAGGAAAGTACATTCCTGATTCCTTTGCAGAACACCTTTTTACCGTCCCTGCTTCAACCGCTGCCATTGAAAAGGTTCCAATCATGTACATCGAAGTTCATCACTGCAAGTCTGAAGACCTCCGACATTGGCAAGCATCCTGCTTGTTCTGCGGGTACTGCTGGTCCAGCTGCAACTGCCTGGGCACTTTCACTCAAAGGACTGAAATAAAAATGACAGAAAAATATATCATTCAAGGGGCAGCCTGTAACATTGTAGAAGTGGGCAGCACAAACATAATACCCGAGCATAAAAATCAAGGCATCGTACCTAGCTAGTTGTTAACTTGGATATGTAAGTCCATACTAATTTTACTTGCTTTCACTCAGATCTAATACGACTATCTCCACATTACTTGTGATGCATCATTACACTGTTTCATCTGCATTTCAGCTGAAAAGTATAAAATCTAGTTTTGGCATTTTGGTCTCCCCATAGTACTATTATAGCACTCAACATGACTAGCCTAGGTAGAAAACTGAAGTAACTACATGAGGCCCTGAGCAAAAGAGGCTTCTGTTTCATCAACCGAGAAGGTTTTTTGTTTCATATTTTAGTTCTGCCATTGACCATACTACTACGATAATACAATTTTATTCAACGTGTGTAGCCTAGATAATGAACTGAAAAAAATTGAGCAGGGCAGGATTGTCATTCTGAATTATAAAGATGACAGAGACAAGGGAGTTTAAAACCCACATGATTAGTAAGCATAATTGCTACTGCATAAGAAGTTATGGATTGTCATTCAAACATGTCGATATAGATCAGATTTATGCAAGTTCAGATTATACCAAATAATACATAGTTCTCCTAAGCACTGTATAATAATCAAGTCATACAAAGATTGATAAATGGTGATAAATAGTACTAGCTATGATGATAAATCTGAACAAGACTTTCTACTTGAGAAGGTAATTTTTTTAATAAAAGATTGGTTCATAAAATTTCATTAATCAGAGGAAGTATGTCATAGTGATCTGCTAAGCTTACTTTATCACGAGCGGCTTGTATGCGGTGATCAGGGGCGGAGCCAGGGGGGACGGGGGGCCCCCCCCCCCCCCCCCCCCAGATCGACAATTTTAGTAGTAGCGATGAGTAATTACCAACGAGATGATTAGATCAATATATGTACTTGGCCCCCCCTATACTCGAATCCTGGCTCCGCCACTGGCGGTGATAACTACATCAGTTGCTGCATTCTTGAGACGTATGTTTGCCAAGTAAAGCTGCAAAGGTAGCCCAATGCTCAGTTGAAAAAGCAAACATTAACTGTTGAACCATAATTCCAAGGGATGGGTGTACTCACCCGAACAATGTTCTGTGCTTCTCTGCCTTGCCTCCCTTTTGAAACAGCCTACAGATGCCGAAATCAAGCGTGAGATCCTTAAGTAAATTTTATTCACTGCCGGTGTGAAGTGGCCATCATATAATGAATGCCAAGGAACAGAAATATCAAATTATGAGACTGAGCTGACTTGTGCAATTAAAGGTATCATATCCAGGGAAGCACAGATGGAAACTAATCAACTGGAGGTCGATTGAAGGCAAGGAGCAGGGTAATCTGGATATGGCACAGGACGTTTGCTTACCAGCTTGCCAATTGCAGTTCCAGCCACTGCAGGTGCTTCCCCGGAGCGCAGACCAGCTAGCTCAACTGTCCCAGAGTGCTCGACCACCTAACCGACAAAAAAAGAGGTAAGTTACCAACATGAGTAAAATCCACTTGGATCGGAAATTTAACAACCGTGAGTTCATGACCATTCAATGCACATGAAGCAGGCAAAGAATTCGTGAGTACAGCTGCTTTTATTGTCGAAAGAAGAATACGGTTGTTTTGGACAGAAAGCCAAGCAGGGAGAACTGTTGTTTAATGGCAATGAATCGAAATTTATAGGGCCAAGTGGCTAAGCTATTCACAGAGTGAAGCCAGGACATTACCAGGTTACTAGTAGAATGCCCGTGCGTTGCCACGGGCATCTAAAATATTCTGCCATAACACATGTTAAATTTTACACGCTAATGGCAGTTAATATTTTTAAAACATCATCCAAATCCATCACTTCTTATCTCCGACAAACAAAACTGGAATAAAATTTATACTACATTATATAAGTATATATTGTATAGTATATGAAAACAAATTTGAGACTAACACAACTGATTTTATTTGCAAAAAATGGGTATCCGAAATTACATATAAATATATAAACATATATAAATGATATTTTATATTAATAAACATAAGGAAAAATAAATTATTTTCACATACCTAGTTTTTAGCTTACCTACCCTGCGTACCACCTCAACCACTCTCTCACCGCACGCACCCCTCCCTCTCTCACCCTCCCACTCCTTCTCTCCGTCATGACGTCGCCCCCGCCATCCCTCTCCGCCACGATGTCCTGGCTGCCACATCTTCCCCCTGGCATGTCCCTGCCTCCTCCCCTCCATGCTCATCGGCACCTCCCAGCCCCTCCATCGAGATCTCGCCCGCCTTCTCCACTCCCCGCCATGTGTCCGGGTGAGCAGCCGGATCCGACCGCCGTCAAGCCGTGCCGTCGATCTGGCCATCCCAGGCCGATTTTCGGTGCCAACAACAGGCGAGCCGCACCATCGATCTGCCATCCTAGGCCGATTTCTGGTGCCGAGGGCGTCGCGTTCCCCCTCCAAGCTGCACGGCGACAGGGCTCTTCCGCCATCCACTAACTGCCGCTCGCCGCTCCGAGTAGTAGGCGCCAACACTGAGAGAGTCTGGCTGGGCCTCCACTCCAGCAGACAGGTCCACACAAATTTCTTGCAATACATTAAATGCTTACATCGTTTTTCAAGTAGACATTAGTTTGTTAGCTTATGCTCGTGCATTGCCATGGGTTAAAACTTCAAATTATGCAAACGTTTCATTGTGTTGTTGATAAGAAAAGTAAGATACATACGTACACTATTTGTCGTTGGTAAATCTCTCGTTCTTCAACACCAACGCAACAAGAATACAAACATTGATCTATTAGTGATCCCCGCCTCTCCAACCATTAAAATACCGCTCCTTGTTATCTTGGTTTTTTACCTTACTTACCAAATCTGGTGGTGTTCTGTCGGATCTTGCACATCCTCTCCCGTCTGCTCGTTTCCGACCGGTGAGAGGCATTGCCGCATTGGTAGTTGGTCACGTTCTGGCTGATTGTCTGGTCGTCGGCCGCGATGGGGTTTCATCCCTGGTGGTTGATGCGTGTTTCCCATATGGCAACAAGAATACAAACATTGATCTATTAGTGATCCCCGCCTTTCCAACCATAAAATACCGCTCCTTGTTATCTTGGTTTTTTAGTTACTTACCAAATCTGGTGGTGTTCTGTCGGATCTTGCACATCCTCTCCCGTCCGCTCATCTCCAACCGGTGAGAGGCATTGCCACATTGGTAGTTGGTCATGTTCTGGTTGATTGTCTGGTCGTCGGCCGCGATGGGGTTTCATCCCTGGTGGTTGATGCGTGTTCCCCATATGGCCCCTCCTCTTTGGCCTGGGTGACAGTATAATTTTCTTTGAATGGTCGCAAGGTTGAAACAATTCTATCGAACAAAAAAAGCATTTCAAATAATATGACCACAATGTAATTGTGTATTAACCTATGCCAATATGGTAAAAATGAGGCCTACAAAACAAACTATAATGGCAAAATATAAGTTAGCAACTTAGCATTGCTCCCAAAATTACCGTGTAAGGCCAAAGCTTTAATCGTTACCCTGTGCATGGAGGCCCTCTACTATCATTAGAACAATTAATTCTTGGAAGGAATGTCATATACTTTCCTATAGAATAATAATAAAATATTTATGTTGCACAGAAAAAATTTATTTGGAAAATAACTCACACTCTGATATATGAGTATTAGAAATAAACCAGCACCTCGGATTACAGTGTTGTAGATTGTGATATGGTGATGAATATGTGTTGATAGATCAGCGTCCAAGGAAAGTTGTGTGATTTGTATGCCTTCAGAAGCCATTATATCAAGATACCTAGGATTACAATTATTTCTCAAACAGAGAAAAGGAAATTAAACCATGTAAGACATCTCTAGCATAAGACATAGAGGTAGGAAATGTATAACAATGTTGCATAAAAAGCAAAATACATAGCGCCATATGAATAGTATAGTAGGATCCCAAGCTTGTAACTGTTTTTTTTTGGAAATGGAGGTAGCCCCGGCCTCTGCATCATGATGATGCATGCGTCCCTCTTATTAAAAATCCAGAAAGTATCATCGTAAAGGTCTTACAGCTCGCAAACGGAGCAAAACAGAGCCTGAGGGCATGTGGTCTCAAATCCTACGCAATAAGTATTTACACTCGAAAACGCTAGCCCAGGTTACCATCAGACCGACTGATTCGCCGTTCTGTAAGGGACTTATGAGAACGAAGGTACAATTACAAAACTATTTCATGCAAGCAATTGATAACCCTCACATGAAGTTATCACAATTAAATGTTCAATTCAAAACTTCACACCATGGCCATAGTTAGCACCTATAGTTCTTGCAGAACTACACAGTACAGCTGGTTGTCTAGATTTCAGAATTGAACATTCAATTAGTGAGTAAGATTTATAAACTCCTCTGTGAAATGAATTGCAGAAAACGGCAGACTACAGTGCTCTACAACATAAACCAGCTTCACAACACAAACTATACATTCCCCGGATTCGTACCAGTCCTTACGAAACCCTCGCTTAATGGCCGAATTAACTCACGTGTGTATTTGAGTAATTCGGATTAAAAGAAAATATTCACTAAATACCCTTGGCTTGTTATGGTTAACGAATTACCCCTAAGATCTGAACCCTAGCATCACCAAGTAAATAGATTGAGATGGCAAACTCAGACGGGGACAGATCCGAGACATGGGCAGCAGCAGCAGTGTACCGGCATGCGCTGAGATTTCTGTGCATCGGAATTAACCAGACTGTCGGACACGTTAGGCCGTCGTCCCGTCCGTGGAAGGTGTGCTTGCCGACGGCGTTGGGTGATCGAGCGAGGGAGCCAAACACAAAGCTCGGATCTCTGTTGGGTCACGTCGAGCACCTTTGTGCCATGGAGAAAGTGCCGACTGCCGCTCGCGGAGCGCGTTGACGTCATAGAACTGCAGAAAAAGCGGTGTACAACAGGATACATCAGGCAGAGTGCTGACCTTGCCGTTGATGGAATACCACCATATGTCGGGTCCAACACGGCCTATGTCACCTTGACCACGCCGACTTTGCACCACCACCATGGCAGAACACATGCCTTGACGAGGTGCTCCATGGACGCTGTCCTGGACGCCAGGGAGACCGCGACAGACCACAGGCCTCGATGAGGTGCACCAAGCTTCTATTCGGAAGCAACTGGGTTGATGCGTTCATGTAATGTTCGCGCGCCAGACTGTGCCGCTAGCAGCCCAACCACCCGGCGGAGCAGCGTCGGGGCGAGGCCTACTGCACGCTCCACCCTAGGATCTGCAACACGAACGCAGGCACGTGCCTAGCTTGGCAAGGCAACCAGCACCATGAAATTTAAGTAGTGAGCCTCTTTCGCCGCCGCCGAAGTCGAGGTGGATGCCGATGAGCCTGCCCTTGACTACTTTCCCTCACCGCATGCTACACGGCCACTCCGCCTTGTCACCTCGCTGCCACCTCCTCGCCACCATAGCTGCCATCCTCGGCCATCGACGAGCATCGAACCAGTCTGCTCCGATGCGAGGGAGATAGAGATGGAGCATCATCATGGCTAGAGTTTCAGAAACAAAGAAATGTGAAGGGGTGGGCTTTAGAAAAGTTGGGATCGCTACACCCGGAAACAAATCGTAATTGTTGAGCCAGATGGGATACGAGGGGATCTCTGCTGATGCGAGAGAGATTGAGATGGAGCATCGTGGCTAGAGTTTCAAAAAAAAGGAAATGGCAAGGGATGGGATTTAGGAAATTTAGGATTGCCACACTTATGGAAACAAATCGCAATATTTGAGCCGGATGGGATACGACGGAATTAGCGGTGAGGGTGTCGAGGCTTTGTTAGATGGAGCGAACGAACAAAACGACGTACGGACTCCTCCATTAGGAGTAGAGATGGAAACAAATCGCAATATTTGAGCCAGATGGGATACGAAGGAATTAGCGGTGAGGGTGTCGAGGCTTTGTTAGATGGAGCGAACGAACGAAACGACGTACAGACTCCTCCATTAGGAGTAGAGATCACCCGCATCTTGCTCGTTGGCGACATCGCGCAGGAACCAGAGCGCGCTGCCGCCATCCTCCACCTCGCCCTTGAGGTCGAGCAGCTCGAAGATGAGGCTCTCTTCACGGGCGGGATTGACGAAAACTTCCTAGTTACGCAGCAGAACCACACACATCGATCAGTAAGGGAACGAACCAACTGTTGAAAATATGCCCTAGAGGCAATAATAAATTAGTTATTATTATTATATTTCATTGTTCATGATAATCGTTTATTATCCATGCTAGAATTGTATTGATAGGAAACTCAGATACATGTGTGGATACATAGACAACACCATGTGCCTAGTAAGCCTCTAGTTGACTAGCTCGTTGATCAATAGATGGTTACGGTTTCCTGACCATGGACATTGGATGTCGTTGATAACGGGATCACATCATTAGGAGAATGATGTGACGGACAAGACCTAATCCTAAGCCTAGCACAAAGATCGTGTAGTTCGTATGCTAAAGCTTTTCTAATGTCAAGTATCATTTCCTTAGACCATGAGATTGTGCAACTCCCGGATACCGTAGGAATGCTTTGGGTGTACCAAACGTCACAACGTAACTGGGTGGCTATAAAGGTTCACTATAGGTATCTCCGAAAGTGTCTGTTGGGTTGGCACAAATCGAGACTGGGATTTGTCACTCCGTGTAAACGGAGAGGTATCTCTGGGCCCACTCGGTAGGACATCATCATAATGTGCACAATGTGACTCAAGGAGTTGATCACGGGATGATGTGTTACGGAACGAGTAAAGAGACTTGCCGGTAACGAGATTGAAAAAGGTATATGGATACCGACGATCGAATCTCGGGCAAGTAACATACCGATAGACAAAGGGAATTGTATACGGGATTGATTAAGTCCTTGACATCGTGGTTCATCCGATGAGATCATCGTGGAACCATGTGGGAGCCAACATGGGTATCCAGATCCCGCTGTTGGTTATTGACCGGAGAGTTGTCTCGGCCATGTCTGCATGACTCCCGAACCCGTAGGGTCTACACACTTAAGGTTCGATGACGCTAGGGTTATAGGGAAAGTATGTACGCGGTTACCGAATGTTGTTCGGAGTCCCGGATGAGATCCCGGACGTCACGAGGAGTTCCGGAATGGTCCGGAGGTAAAGATTAATATATAGAAAGTATGGTTTTGGCCACCGGAAGTGTTCCGGGCATCACCGGTAGTGTACCGGGACCACCGGAGGGGTCCGGGGGTCCACCAGGTGGGGCCACCAGCCCCGGAGGCCTACATGGGCCAATAGTAGGAAGGGACCAGCCCCTAGGTGGGCTGGGGCACCTCCCACCAAGGCCCAAGGCGTCCTCAAGAGGAGAGGGGGCAAACCCTAAAGGGCAGATGGGCCCTAAGGCCCAGCCTGGTGCGCTTCCTCTCCCCCTTGGCCGCCTACCCTAAGATGGGATTGGGGCTAGCCGCCACCCCTAGGGTGGAGAACTAGGTGGGGGCGCAGGCCCTCCCTCCCCCTATATATAGTGAGGCAAAGGGGCGAGCCAACACGAAGTTCTCCCCTGCTGGCGCAGCCCTCCCCTCCATCCTCTTCTTCCTCCGCGTGAGCTTGGCGGAAGGGCCCTGCCGGAGAACTGCCACTCCATCACCACCACGCCGTCATGCTGCTGTTGGACTCTCTTCCTCAACCTCTCCTTCCTCCTTGCTGGATCAAGGCGTGGGAGACGTCTCCGTTCCGTACGTGTGTTGAACGCGGAGGTGCCGTCCGTTCGGCGCTAGGATCATCGGTGATTTGGATCACGACGAGTACGACTCCATCAACCCCGTTCACTTGAAAGCTTCCGCTTAGCAATCTACAAGGGTATGTAGATGCACTCTCCTTCCCCTCGTTGCTAGATTACTCCATAGATTGATCTTGGTGATGCGTAGAAAATTTTAAATTTCTGCTACGATCCCCAACAGTGGCATCATGAGCTAGGTCTATCCGTAGTTTCTATGCACGAGTAGAACACAAAGCAGTTGTGGGCGTCGATATTGTCAATTTACTTGCCGTTACTAGTCTTATCTTGATTCGGCGGCATCGTGGGATGAAGCGGCCCGGACCGACCTTACACGTACTCTTACGTGAGACTGGTTCCACCGACTGACATGCACTAGTTGCATAAGGTGGCTAGCAGGTGTCTGTCTCTCCCACTTTAGTCGGATCGGATTCGATGAAAAGGGTCCTTATGAAGGGTAAATAGAAATGGGCATATCACGTTGTGGTTTTCGCGTAGGTAAGAAACGTTCTTGCTAGAAACCTATAGCAGCCATGTAAAAACTTGCAACAACAATTAGAGGACGTCTGACTTGTTTTTGCAGCATATGCCGTGTGATGTGATATGGCCAAAAGGATGTGATGAATGATATATGTGATGTATGAGATTGATCATGTTCTTGTAATAGGAATCACGACTTGCATGTCGATGAGTATGACAACCCGTAGGAGCCATAGGAGTTGTCTTAATTTATTTATGACCTGCGTGTCAACTTAAACGTCATGTAATTACTTTACTTTATTGCTAAAGCGTTAGCCATAGTAGTAGAAGTAATAGATGACGAGACAACTTCAAGAAGACACGATGATGAAGATCATGATGATGGAGATCATGGTGTCATGCCGGTGACAACGATGATCATGGAGCCCCGAAGATGGAGATCAAAAGGAGCAAAATGATATTGGCCATATCATGTCACTATTTGATTGCATGTGATGTTTATCATGTTTTACATCTTATTTGCTTAGAACGACGGTAGCTTAAATAAGATGATCCCTCTCTAAAATTTCAAGAAAAGTGTTCCCCCTAACTGTGCACTGTTGCGAAGGTTCGTTGTTTCGAAGCACCATGTGATGATCGGGTGTGATAGATTCTAACGTTCGAATACAACGGGTGTTGACGAGCCTAGCATGTACAGACATGGCCTCGGGACACATGCGAAACACTTAGGTTGACTTGACGAGCCTAGCATGTACGGACATGGCCTCGGAACACGGAAGACCGAAAGGTCGAACATGAGTCGTATAGAAGATATGATCAACATGAGATGTTCACCGTTGATGACTAGTCCGTCTCACGTGATGATCGGACATGGCCTAGTAGATTCGGATCATGTTTCACTTAGATGACTAGAGGGATGTCTATCTGAGTGGGAGTTCATTAAATAATTTGATTAGATGAACTCAATTATCATGAACATAGTCTAAATTGTCTTTGCAAATATGTTGTAGATAAATAGCTCACGTTGTAGCTCCCTGTTTCAATACGTTCCTAGAGAAAGATTAAGTTGAAAGATATTGTAAGCAATGATGCGGACTAGGTCCGTAGTCCGAGGAGTGTCCTCACTGCTACACAGAAGGCTTACGTCTTTGATGCACCGCTCGATGTGCAAACCCCTACAACGTCGTCTGTGGATGTTGTGAACACCTGACAGACACATTCTGATGACTACCTGATAGTTTAGTGCACCATACTTTACGGCTTAGAATCGGGATTCCAATGACGTTTTGAACGCCATAGAACATATGAGATGTTCCAAGAGCTGAAATTGGGATTTCAGGCTCATGCCCGTGTTGAGAGGTGTGAGACCTCTGACAAGTTCTTTAGCCAACAAGATGGAGGAGAATAGCTCAGCTAGTGAGCATGTGCTCAGAATGTCTGGGTGCAACAATCACTTAAATCAAGTGGGAGTTAAACTTCCAGATAAGATAGTGATTGATAGAATTCTCTAGCCACGGTCACTAAGCTACTAGATCTTCGTGAAGGGATGGAGTTGATCCCGGAGCTGTTCGCGGTGCTTAAGACCGAAAAAGGTAGAAATCAAGAAGGAGCATCAAGTGTTGATGGTTTGACAAGACCACTGGTTTCAAGAAGGGCAAGGGCCAGAAGGGAAACTTCATGGATGGCAAACCAGTTGCCGCTCCAGTGAAGGAACCCAAGGTTGAACCCGAACCCGAGACTAAGTGCTTCTATTGTAAGGGGAACGGTCACTGGTAGCGGAATTACCCCAAATGCATGGTAGATAAGAAGGCTGGCAACTTCAAAGTATATACGTGTTATTAATGTGTACCTCACTAGTACTCCTGGTAGCACCTGGGTATTGGATACCGGTTCAGTTGCTATTATTGGTGACTTGAAACAAAAGCTATGGACTAAACGCAGACTGGCTAAGGACGAGGTGACGATGTGTGTTGGAAGTGTTTCCAAAGTTGATGAGATCACCATCGCACGCTCCATCTGCCTTCGGGATTAGTATTGAACCTAGATAAATGTTATCAGGTGTCTATGTTGAGCATGAATATGATTAGATCATGTTCATTGCAATACGGTTATTCATTTAAGTTAGATAATAATGGTTATTCTGTTTACATGAATAATACCTTTCATGGTCATGCACCCTATGTGAATGGTTCATTAAATCTCGGTCGTGGTAATACACATGTTCACGCCAAAAGATGTAGAGTTAATAATGATAGTACCACTTTGTTGTGGCACTGCCGCTTAAGTCATATTGGCGTAAGATGCATGAAGAAACTCCATATCGATGGATGTTTGGAGTCACTTGATTTTGAATCGCTTGACACATGCGAGCCATGCCTCATGGGAAGGATGACTAAGACCCCGTTTTCAGGTACAATGAAATGGGCAAGTGACTTATTGGAAATCATACATGCTGATGCGTGTGATCCAATGAGAATTGAAGCGTGCGATGGATATCGCTATTTTCTCATCTTCACTGACGATTTGAGTAGATATAGGTATATTTACTTAATTAAGCACAAGTCTGAAACGTTTGAAAAGTTCAAGCAATTTCAGAGTGAAGTTAAGAATCATCATAACAAGAAAATCAAATTCCTACGATCTGATCAATGAGAATTTCTGAGTTATGAGTTTGGCAAACACTTAAGACATCGTGGAATCGTTTCACAGTTGAAGCCACCTGGAACACCACAGGGTAATGGTGTGTCCGGATGTCATAATCGAATCTTATGAGATATGGTGCGATCTATGATGTCTCTTACCGATCTTCCGCTATTATTTTGAGGTTATGCATTAGAGACAGCTGCATTCACTTTAGATAGGACACCATATAAGTCTGTTGAGACGACGCCATATGAACATTGGTTTGGCAAGAAACCAAAGTTGTCGTTTCTTAATGTTTGGGGCTGCGATGCTTAAGGCTTCAGTCGGAGAAGCTCCAACCCAAAGCGGACAAACACATCTTCATAGGATACCCAAAGGTGACAGTTGGGTACACCTTCTATCTCAGATCCGAGGGCAAATTGTTTGTCACTAAGAAAGGGTCCTTTCTCGAGAAGGAGTTTCTCTCGAAAGAATTGAGTGGGAGGAAGATAGAACTTCATGAGGTTGTCGAACCTTTACTTCAACCAGAGAGTGATGCAACATAGAAAGATGTTTTCTGTGGCGCCTACGTCTGTTGAATAGGAAGTTAATGATAGTGATCATGAAGCTTCGGATCAATTTGCTATCGAACCTCGTAGGTCGACAAGGATATGTACTACTCCTGAGTGGTACGGTAATCCTGTCTTAGATATCATGTTGTTAGACAACAATGAACCTACGATCTATGGAGAAGCGATGGTGGGCCCGTATTCCGACAAATGGTTAGAAGCCATGAAATCCGAGATAGGATCCATGTATCAGAACAAAGTATGGACTTTGGTGGACTTGCCCGATGATCAGCGAGCCATTGAGATAAATGGATCTTTAGGAAGAAGACGGACGTGGACGGTAATGTTACCGTCTATGAAGCTTGACTTGTGGGAAAGAGTCTTTTCACAAGTTCAAGGAGTTTACTACGATGAGAATTTCTTACCCGTAGCGATGCTTAAGTCCGTCGGAATCATGTTAGCATTAGCTGTATTTTTCGATTATGAAATCTGACAGATGGATGTCAAAAACAAGTTTTCTTACCAGTTTTCGTAAGAAAAAGTTGTATGTGATACAATAAAAGGTTTTTGTCAATCCTAAGGATGCTAAAAGGTATGCTGGCTCCAGCAATCCTTCTATGGACTAGAGCAAGCATCTCGGAGTCGGAATATATGCTTTTATGGAGTGATCAAAGATTTTAGGTTTATACAATGTTTGCTAGAAACTTGTATTTACAAGAAAGTGAGTGGGAGCACTTCAACATTTCTGATAAGTATATGTGGATGACATATTGTTGATCCGAAATAATGTAGAATTTCTGGAAAGCATAAATGGTTGTTTGAAGAGTGATTTTCAAAGGAAGACCTAGATAAAGATGCTTACATATTGGGCATCAAGATCTATAGAGATAGATCAAGACGCCTGATGATACTTTCAAAGAACGCACACCTTGACATGTTTTTGAAGGAGTTCAAAATAGATCAGTCAAAGAAGGGGTTCTTACTTGAGTTGTAAGGTGTGAAGTTGAGTAAGACTCAAAGATTGACCACGACAGAAGAAAGAGGAAGGATGAAGGTCGTCCCCTATGCTCTTGTCATAGGCTCTATACGGTATGCCATGCTGAGTACCACACCTGATGTGTCCCTTGCCACATGTCTGGAAAGAGGGTACAAAGGTGATCTAGGAGTAGATCACCAGATAGCGGTCAAAATTATCCTTAGAGGAATAAGGAAATGTTTCTCGGTTATGGAGGTGATAAAGAGTTCGACGTAAAGAGTTACGTCGATGCAAGCTTAACACCTATCCGGATAGCTCTGAGTAGAGATATCGGATACGTATAATGGAGCAACAATTTGGAATAGCTCCAAGTGGAATGTGGTAGCAGCATCTATGATTTGACATAAAGTTTTCGAAATACATAGGGATCTGAATATGGAAAGACCCGTTGACTACAACCTCTCTCACAAGCATAACATGATCAAACCTAGAACTCATTGAGTGTTAATCACATAGTGATGTGAACTAGATTATTGAGTCTACTAAACTCTTCGGATGTTGGTCACATGGCGATGTGACCTGTGAGTGTTAATCACATGGCGATGTGAACTAGATTATTGACTCTAGTGCAAGTGGGAGACTGTTGGAAATATGCCCTAGAGGCAATAATAAATTAGTTATTATTATTATATTTCATTGTTCATGATAATCGTTTATTATCCATGCTAGAATTGTATTGATAGGAAACTCAGATACATGTGTGGATACATAGACAACACCATGTCCCTATTAAGTCTCTAGTTGACTAGCTCGTTGATCAATAGATGGTTACGGTTTCCTTACCATGGACATTGGATGTCGTTGATAACGGGATCACATCATTAGGAGAATGATGTGATGGACAAGACCCAATCCTAAGCCTAGCACAAAGATCGTGTAGTTCGTATGCTAAAGCTTTTCTAATGTCAAGTATCATTTCCTTAGACCATGAGATTGTGCAACTCCCGGATACTGTAGGAATGCTTTGGGTGTACCAAACGTCACAACGTAACTGGGTGGCTATAAAGGTTCACTATAGGTATCTCCGAAAGTGTCTGTTGGGTTGGCACAAATCGAGACTGGGATTTGTCACTCCGTGTAAACGGAGAGGTATCTCTGGGCCCACTCGGTAGGACATCATCATAATGTGCACAATGTGACCAAGGAGTTGATCACGGGATGATGTGTTACGGAACGAGTAAAGAGACTTGCCGGTAACGAGATTGAACAAGGTATCGGGATACCGACGATCGAATCTCGGGCAAGTATCGTACCGATAGACAAAGGGAATTGTATACGGGATTGATTGAATCCTTGACATCGTGGTTCATCCGATGAGATCATCGTGGAACATGTAGGAGCCAACATGGGTATACAGATCCCGCTGTTGGTTATTGACAGGAGAGTTGTCTCGGCCATGTCTGCATGACTCCCGAACCCGTAGGGTCTACACACTTAAGGTTCGATGACGCTAGGGTTATAGGGAAAGTATGTACGCGGTTACCGAATGTTGTTCGGAGTCCCGGATGAGATCCCGGACGTCATGAGGAGTTCCGGAATGGTCCGGAGGTAAAGATTGATATATAGGAAGTATGGTTTTGGCCACCGGAAGTGTTCCGGGTATCACCGGTAGTGTACCGGGACCACCGGAGGGGTCCAGGGGTCCACCAGGTGGGGCCAGCAGCCCCGGAGGCATACATGGGCCAAGTGTGAGAAGGGACCAGCCCCTAGGTGGGCTGGGGCGCCTCCCCACCAAGTCCCATGCGCCTAGAGAGAAGAGGGGGCAAACCCTAAGGGCAGATGGGCCCTAAGGCCCATGCCTGGTGCGCCTTCCTCTCCCCCCACTTGGCCGCCACCCTAAGATGGGGATTGGGGCTGCCGCCACCCCTAGGGTGGAAACCCTAGGTGGGGGCGCAGCCCTCCCTCTCCCCCTATATATAGTGGAGGCAAAGGGGCAGCCAACACACGAAGTTCTTCCCCTGCTGGCGCAGCCCCTCCCCTCCAATACCTCTTCTCCTCCGCGTGAGCTTGGCGAAGCCCTGCCGGAGAACTGCCACTCCATCACCACCACGCCGTCATGCTGCTGTTGGACTCTCTTCCTCAACCTCTCCTTCCTCCTTGCTGGATCAAGGCGTGGGAGACGTCTCCGTTCCGTACGTGTGTTGAACGCGGAGGTGCCGTCCGTTCGGTGCTAGGATCATCGGTGATTTGGATCACGACGAGTACGACTCCATCAACCCTGTTCACTTGAACGCTTCCGCTTAGCGATCTACAAGGGTATGTAGATGCACTCTCCTTCCCCTTGTTGCTAGATTACTCCATAGATTGATCTTGGTGATGCGTAGAAAATTTTAAATTTCTGCTACGATCCCCAACACCAACCAGCGCGCTCCAAACGAGACCATGTAAGGGGGAATCGGACGAACCTGGTGGTCGGGGACCTCGTGAATGTTGCTCACATCCTGACCAAACCAAACAGTACCAAAACTAAACAGAAACGGCGTCAGCGGGAGCAGCAGGAGGAGGAGCAAGCGATGTGTGCGATGGAGAAGGGCGTTGCGGTACCTGGAACCGGGCGGGGAAGGCGGTGGAGATGGCGCCGCCGAAGAGGGGGTGCCTGGTGCTGGTCTCGCCGGCCATCTTGACAAGGGAGTCCTGTGACTAGACAGCAAAACAAGGTTCTGGAGCGTGGGAGAAGACAGGGGTGGGGGAGAGAGCCGGAGAGGGTCGGGCGGGTTCGCGATTCAAGCGAGTTTAGGCTGGTTGTAATGTATCATACTCCAGTATCATGCATGCATGCCAACTACTCCCTCCATTCCTATCCGTTCCTAAATATAAGTCTTTGTAGAGATTCCACTAGATGGACTACATACGGAGCAAAATGAATGAATCTACACTTAAAATGCATCTATATGCATCCGAATGTGGTTCATACTGGAAACTCTACAAAGACTTACATTTAGGAACGGAGGGAATAGACAATTTTGATGAGGTGTCATTGAATTAAATAGAGAAAGAGAGTATTGAGTATCATATCATGATAGCGTATCATAATAAATGCTATGCTACTAGGAGTATGTGTCATACATGGCAATAAATAAAGTACTACATGATACTTCCTCTGTTCACAAATATAAGACGTTCTAGACTGACCATACAAGTCTCTAAAACGTCTTATATTTATGAATAGAGGGATTAATAGTATATGATACTCCCTCCATTCCTAAATATTTGTCTTTCTAGACATTTCAACAAGTGA
This sequence comes from Triticum urartu, assembly GCF_003073215.2. Taxonomy (NCBI): domain Eukaryota; kingdom Viridiplantae; phylum Streptophyta; class Magnoliopsida; order Poales; family Poaceae; genus Triticum; species Triticum urartu. The sequence goes on from NC_053023.1 coordinate 547,091,423, forward strand.
CTACATACGGAGCAAAATGAGTAAATCTACACTCTAAAATATGTCTATATACATCCGTATGTGATAGTTCATTTGACATCTCTAAAAAGACAAATATTTAGGAACAAAGGGAGCTAGTATTATACACCAGTACCATATGCATTATACGAGTATATGGATTGAGTATATGATACTCCCATTACAACCAGCCTTATAAGTGGCCGTGGGTGGTTTTGCCAATGTGGCGCCTGACGAGTGGGACCAAGACCGGTTCGACCCAGCTAGCTCCTTCATCTGCTTCGAGCCTTCGAACCACCCAGCCTCTGTCTTCGCGCCCCCCTCAGTTCTCTCCCTGACGACGACGGCCGTGGGACGGACGGCGATCAGCGGCATTAACTGAGCGTTGGGAGCCGGCGACACGTGCAGGTTCGTAACCACATCCGATTCTGTGTGAGAAGTGAACCACTATGTGCTTGATTACTCTATTCTAAGTAGGGTTTTGGGGGATTTCAAAATCAACAGAGATGGTTGTTTTCTTCTTGTTTTCATTCATTCAATGGTGCATCTGGTTAGTGCGGCCGTGCGGGAAGCCATGGTTTTGTTTTGGTTTAGGGTTAGCTGACTCTTATGGCTGGTTTGGTTTTAATAACTGAACTAAAAGGGGGTATTAGCCATGGATCCGCTGGACTATCTGTGCATCAGGTTTCAGTTCAGAGGACAATTTGAACATGATGGAACAGATCAACAGAGTGGCAGCATGTGAATGGAATACAAGGCGTGTAGGCGTGTACAGTTAAGTTACGGGTGCGCAGGACGGGGGGACCTGTATTTTTATCCCATAGCAGAGAAAATAGAATCTCCGTCTGAAGCTTGCTCGCGCGACATTTTAACTTAAATTTTTAGTCCCATACCGGATAGCGAGTAACAGTTGAACGTACTTAAAAGGAGGAAAGATGGGTACCATTTCAGAAAGCAGATTAACAGGTGAATGCTCTCTCGCTATTACATTGTATTCAAGGGTTAGGTAGGGTGCGTGTAGGCGTGTACAGTTAAGTTACGGGTGCACAGGACGGGGGGACCTATATTTTTATCTCATAGCAGAGAAAATAGGATCTCCGTCTGAAGCTTTAGTGGCAATTTAAGGAAACGCCCGAGAACAACGTTTCTGGCGAATCTGGAAATGCCAGATCTTGCAGGCGTTATGGAAAAATGCCTCAATTGTCCTTTCCCTTCGCGACCAATTCTAGCATTTTTGGGAAACGCTAATAAAAACATTCAGAGGCATTTTTGCGTCCTACAGAGGCGTTTTAGAATGCCTCGTAATGTCGTCCGTGCTGTAGTGCTTATGGCTGCTTTGGTTTTAATAACTGAACTAAAAGGGGGTATTAGCCATGGATCCGCTGGACTATCTGTGCATCAGGTTTCAGTTCAGAGGACAGTTTGAACATGATGGAACAAATCAACAGAGTGGCAGCATGTGAATGGAATACAAGGCGTGTAGGCGTGTACAGTTAAGTTACGGGTGCACAGGACGGGGGGACCTGTATTTTTATCCCATAGCAGAGAAAATAGGATCTCCGCCTGAAGCTTGCTCGTGCGACATTTTAACTTAAATTTTTAGTCCCATACCGGATAGCGAGTAACAGTTGAACGTACTTAAAAGGAGGAAAGATGGGTACCATTTCAGAAAGCAGATTAACAGGTGAATGCTCTCTCGCTATTACATTGTATTCAAGGGGTAGGTAGGGTGCGTGTAGGCGTGTACAGTTAAGTTACGGGTGCGCAGGACGGGGGGACCTGTATTTTTATCCCATAGCAGAGAAAATAGGATCTCCGTCTGAAGCTTTAGTGGCAATTTAAGGAAACGCCCGAGAACAACATTTCTGGCGAATCTGGAAATGCAAGATCTTGCAGGCGTTATGGAAAAATGCCTCGATTGGCCTTTCCCTTCGCCACCAATTCTAGCATTTTTGGGAAACGCTAATAAAAACATTCATAGGCATTTTTGCGTCCTACAGAGGCGTTTTAGGATGCCTCGTAATGCCGTCCGTGCTGTAGTGCTTATGGCTGGTTTGGTTTTAATAACTGAACTAAAAGGGGGTATTAGCCATGGATCCGCTGGATTATCTGTGCATCAGGTTTCAGTTCAGAGGACAATTTGAACATGATGAAACAGATCAATAGAGTGGCAGCATGTGAATGGAATACAAGGCCTTTCAACACTCGAGCACCACAAGGTTAGCCTTGAAGAGCTTAAGAAAAGACTTAACATGTGTCTTGTTCAGATAAGCAACTGCAGGAAACCAATTTGCATTGAAAGTTCAATGGGCTGATTAGAGATGGCCAAATGACTAGTGCTCTGGTGACATGATCAACAATCTGTCCTGGAGATGGCCAAACATGTCAAGGCCTCAACGGTATCGCTCTGGGTGCCCACCCCCAAAAGTGTCCGTGGTCGACCTCATGGTGCAGGTCTCCAAGAACACCCTCGACGAGGAGCTGAACCAGGCGTTCCACGATGGCGCGGCCAACGAGCTCAATGCCATCCTCGACGTTGGCCATGAGCCGCTCGTCTCCATTGATTTCAGGTGCTCCGACGTGTCCTCCACCATCAACGCGTCGCTCAGCATGGTCATGGGAGATGACATGGTAAGGTCATCGCATGGTACGACAACGAGTGGGGTTACTCCCAGAGGGTCGTCGACCTCGCCGACACCGTCGCCAACCAATGGAAGTAAACGCCGGACAGCGGCATTGCCCTGTGAAGTGACTCCTCTCAAAATTTTCCCCAGCCATCGTCACAGATGATCGATTCTTTGTAACGGGAATTCAAAGTGTCGAGCTCCCAACAGCTTCTTCTTTCTTTCTCTGATTTTATACAACAACGCGTAAATCATTGCAATGCATTATCCCCTTATTATTTCTACACTGGTATGCATAAAGATTAAGTGAGCATGTCAACTTGTCCCAACGCATCAAGCGCTCAATTTTAACCTCATGCAGCCACATACTCCCTCTGGTCGGAAATACTTGTCATAGAAATGAATACAAATGGTCTATCTAGAACTAAAATACATCTAAATACATCCATTCCTCAGATAAGTATTTCCGGACGAAGGGAGTATCTATGAGCTTATCCCAATCCAAAAATGTCAAAATACTCTGAAAATTTACTAAATATTTTCTCCATTAGACAAACACTTCACATAGCTTCAATTCAAAGGAAAGCAAGAGTACTACTGAATTATAGTTCAGACGATTTGCAAACTAGTACTAATACTAGGTAGTACATCTCTTTTTGTCAATTACATCCAGAAGCGAACCATAGCAGGCAAAGACCTCCCCAATTCTTCAGTGATATGTGTGCGTTCATCAGCATTCCGTGGATACCTCGATGGGTACTTCATCTCAGGATCCAAGACACCACAGCGCAGACATACCTTCTTCCTGTCATGCAGAGATATCTCTGCCATATTAACCGCATGTTCCATGACACACCTGATGAATCGCACAAAGATGTCGTCAGGTTGGAAGCCATAGATGGTGAGCTTAACCAGATTCTTGTGCTTGAAATCAGGGGGGTGGCTTCCACTCCACGTCTGCCTTTTCACAGAAACCATTGTTCTTCCGGAACTCCTTGTCTCTCATCACCATATTGCACCAATGATCCAAGACTGTGATGCAGAGCTCTTTTAGGGACGGTGCAGCTTCAATAATAAACATTGTCCAAGCTAAATCACATCCTTCAGAAAGATTGTCTAGATTCACCTGCTGTAGTTGGCTGAGCACAGGCCTGAGCAGCTTCGGGCTTTCTGGCAGAACCCAAATCTGGGAAAGGAAAAACAATTTACAAACTGAGTGCAAGTTGCATATAAATCACATTCTCAACTGGTGGAGAAGACCAACTTAAGCTACTACTGTTACTCCCTCCGTTCCATATTGTGTGTAGCTGATTTATTACAACTTTGTATTAAATCAGCGACACTTAATATGGAACGGAGGGAGTATTACATATAACCATCATATATAGAGTGAGAATGGACAGGTATGATTCAAATGGCTAATTAGTACCTTTTCACTTTGAAAATCCAGATGCAGGTTGCCTATGTAAGGAACATTACCAAGGAGCTGACTTAACTCAAGAGTCCTAGTTGGTCGGGTGCCAATTTTAGTAAGCCTCAGCTTTGAAAGCTGTGGTACAAAACCAAAATACAGGGGACCTTTATGAGAGTTGAACCAGCCCTTATAGCTCACCCGTTGGAGTTTTGGTAGACATGTCAGCTCAACTATCTCAAATTTCCCATACTCGACCTCGAGCTCAGTAAGTTTAGCATGTTCTAGTTGCACCAGAGAATTCATCCCCGAGTCGCAATTGGTTAAATGCAAAGACTCCAAGAGCTTGCAAGTGGTGAGGATGTTGGGTATGTCCAGTTCACCAAACCTCATATTGCGCAGCCACAGGCGCTTGAGGCCAGCAAATGCATCCAGACAAGCACTGAAAAAATCATTGAACTGCTTCGCATGATCGAGGAGATCGGCAGGAGAACACTTCTTATGAATTTTCTCTGTTATGATCTCAAACTCAGCTGCACCAACCTTCTGTGTTGCCATGGTGCGGGCGGCAGATTTGCCAATTGTGTAACAATCAGGTTGCATCAAGATGAATCTGATTTTGAGTTTGCTAATGGTGATCTCCGGACTCCTTGTGCTCAAGATATTATCCGTTACATGAGCCACAACACTGTTGGTTCTGACATATTCACTGTTGGTTCTAACATTGTGACCTGGAATGGAACTACAACTTAGGAAGAACTGCGAGAGCTTGGTGCAGAGCTTCATCATTCGCTTTGAGAGGATGTAGGTCCTTATTGCATCGAGCGTGTCCACCCTCTCTAGAATGTTGAGTAGAATGTCATTAGGCAGCTTGCTAAGCCTGTCTCCGACTTCTTCGCTGCTAGCAGCGTCTTTGTTGAGGGTTGCTTTCTGTGTTGCATTTACCTGGAACAACAAATAATCAGTCTTTAGAAGAACCTTTCGTTTGTACTAGTACATAGTACAAATATCAATCAGGCACAATAGAAACAAAACAGAAACAAAACTTACATTGTTTCTGCGGTGACGTCTTTTCTTCATCATGGCTGATCAGATCAACTGGTCTTGTTGAAAAAACTGTTCTTGATGATGAGACGCCCGAACTATTTGGATCGACCTTATTGGATCTGCGACAAGCGGCGGATGCCTAATCTCCCATATTCGAATCCCCCCTACTACTCCTCCTCTGCTTATTTAGGCCGGCGCAACAAAGGAGACTAATCGCCGGCAAAAATCAGATCACGGATGCCAACTTATTCGATCGACGAGGGCCCCTTCCTACTCCTCCGACTCTCTATTTATTAAGGCCAGCTCTTGTCCAGAAGGGAGGATATATTAAAGGAGAGGGGGAGGATCCTGATTACAACTCCTTAACAGACCCGGAAAAAATTCCTCCTTTTGGACAGCCCTCGCCGCACAAACAGAAATTTATCTTTTCAGTTTTGCTAAGGCACATCTAGATGTGCCATAAGTATTGCACATCTAAGTCTTATGTCATTGATCTTACATTGCGATTCGTGTGGATATTTTCTTTTTCTTTTTCTTTTTTTCTTTCCTCTATGCTTGATTCACTCACTTAGATGTGCAATAACTAGAGCACATCTAGATGTGCCCTAGACCTATCTTTTCTCTTCCCCGATTGCACAATTCCTACAAAAGGGAGGAGATTATTAGAGGAGAGGAAGAGGATCCTGATTACAACTTCTCAACAGACAGACTCCTCCGGAAAAAAATTACTCCTTTTAGACTGCGCCTGCCGCACGAACAGAAGCAAATTAAGTCCGTCTCCCGCGAGATTATTTCGCCCGAAACGCAGCCAGGCATATTAGCCCAGGCAGTGGAGGTGGCGACGAAGGAGAGTGATGGAGGCCGGCGGCAGATGGCAGGGGTTGCAGTGGGGGCTGTCGCAAGGGATGGTGTGGTGGCCAGCGGCGAACGGCAGGTATTGGATAGGGGGTTGTCGCAAGGGATGGTGTGGTGGCCAGCGGCGAACGGCAGGTATTGGATAGGGGGCTGTCGCAGGTGTGGGGTAGGGGACCGCCGCAGGAGATCGTGGTGGCCAGAGCCGGACGGGAGGTGTGGGGTAGGGGGCTGTCGCAGGGGATGACGACGGAGGAGAGTTGTGGTGGCCGGAGCAGGACGGGAGGTGTAGGGCAGCGGGCTGTCGCGGGGGATGGCGGCGGGGTAGAGTGGTGGTGGCAGGCGGGAGCGGAGAGGAGCAGGGAAGGGGTAGGTGGTTGCCGCAGGGGAGGGGCGGCGCCTGCGGATCCCCACGATCGGCTATCCAGCGAATTAATTTTTTTCTTAGGGGAACCACAGCCAGCGAATTGTCTTTTTTTTGAGCATCAGTACAGACACAAGCGCTCATATACACGCGCATACACTCATCCCTATGAACGCACGCACGCACACCCTACCCCTATGAGCACCTCCGAGAGACTGAGCCGGCATATCATCTTGAGATTTACGAAGTCACCGTAGGCGCCTCGTTATCGACGGGAACGTCTCCTCCCACTGAAAGCGCATCGCCGGAAATCCTAAAATAAATCCAGGAATAATGCGAGCACCAGGATTTGAACCCTGGTGGGTTGGGGATACCACTGTCCACCTAACCAACTCAACTACAGATTGATTCGCAATTTGTCTTTTTTAGGGGAACCACATCCAGCGAATTGTTTTCCTTTCTTACGGGGGAAGCACATCCAGCGAAACGAGGTCACGTTGCGCTAAATGGCACAGAGTCCCATTTAAAACCATGTACACATTGAAAATATTTGCATATTTTTAATAACTTTAGACTGTAATCAAATTCAAATGAGTATTATTAAAATGTTATTCTTTTTTTTTGGTAAAATTAGGTTTTAGCAACACTTAGGGTACCAACCTTTTTAGATGAAAAATTAAGGGGATGGGAAACCCAACACCACAACCGACTCCCAGGTTGGGTGCTTAGGGCATCTCCAACGGTAACCCGCAAAAAACCTTACCGCATTAGTAGGATGCGGGAAATAGTAACCGTAGCCACATACATCTGGGCTTTCAGATTTTTTCCCCCAGTCGACATGATCAAGTAGCCACATGCAAAGGGCACGAAAGTTCAAATGGCCGCATGCAGCACTAGTTTAAACTTAAAAAAGTTCAAATATTTTATATCCCAACATTGTTGTCTCCTTTCACCGCCCACTGATGCTAAATCAGGTCCTCCTTGAGCTGCTCGTGAGTTGGTCGATGCCGAATTTGTTGATGCATTTGAATAAACTCCTCAAATGTGGTCGGATTCTCGTCCGGAAGTTGGATAAGCCACTCATGTTCTCAAATTCCAAAGTTGCAGCAGCGTTGTCACCCTCATCCTCGATGATCATGTTGTATATGATCACACAACATGTCATCACCTCCCACAAGGTCTCCGGATCCCATTGTTTTGCAGGTCCATGAACAACTGCAAAATGGGACTGAAGAACTTCAAATGACCTCTCAACATCATTTCTAGCTGCTTCTTGTCTTTGGGCAAAGTGAGACTTTTTCTAGCCAACTAGGTTTGAGATGGTGCTGACAAAGGTAGCCCATGGAGGATACATACCATCAACCAGATAGTAGCTCATGTTGTACTCATGTCCATTGACAGTATAGTGGCAAGGAGGAGCTTTTCCTTCAATTAGCCTCGCAAACAACGACGATCGTTGCGGCACATTGATGTCAGTGTGAGACCCGGGCATGCCAAATCCAAAGATCCCATGATGCGACTGCTTCAAGAATGGTGGTGTGATTCTTAACATGACCCTGATATTGCCCTTGTAAAGCCTTCGGCCAGTGTCGTGGAATTGTCACGGCAGATGTCCTAGTGAAAGGACTTAAGCGTGGAGCCATTGCAACTAGGAAGCTTAAAGGGGTTAAAACGGGACAAAGGACACGAGGGTTTATACTGGTTCGGCCCCTTGCGGTGAAGGTAAAGGCCTAATCCAGTTTGAGGTGGTATTGCTTATGTTTCGATTGCTAAGGAGCGAATCCGCTTGACCTAGCTTCCGATCTGTGGTTACTTGTCCTGAACCATCGTCGGGTCGTCCCTTTATATACAGAGGCTGACGCCCAGCGGCTCATAGAGTCCCGGCCGGCTCATAAATAGTGTCCGGCTCGGTCTCTAATTATTCCTACCTTACAATACAAGTTATGTACATATGTCGGTTTATCTCTACGGGCCTTGAGTCACCTTTGGGTTTTGGGCCCTTAACTGAACCGCATCTTCCAGAGCTGACTTGGGCTTCATGAATCGCCATAGGTGTAACCCGGCCCCTCCTAGGCGGGTCATACCTAATAGTCATATCCCCAACATTAGGCCCCAGATTGATTTGAACTGGTTCATGTCAATCTTCAACACTTATAGGAAATCTTTTGCTCCTTATCGTGCGAAAATTTGTAACCCGCCATGACGTCATCTCTAGGATTTGTGATAACCCTCCATGACGTTATCTGCCATTACTTCACACTTTATCTAATATATCTCAACGGATCTTTATCTTAATGATTATCCCGAGAATTGAGGCGTCCTGGTAGTTGGATGACCATATTTTCGGTTTCCTCGTATTTCACACCTGCACGTTCTCTGTTTCCTTATAAATAGGATCCGAAAGCCATCTCCCATTTTTCTCCTTCTTCCTTCTTTCCCTCGCAACCCTTCTACCGCTCGAGCTCCATCGCCGCCGCAGAGCACCTCGTCTTCCTCAACCTCGGCTACTGCATCAACCTGAGTCGATCCAGATAACGGCGGCAATCCTCCATAGCAGATCTACGGCGGTAAGTTTCTGCCTTCTCCTACCTTAGATCCGCACTAGAGTTTGCGAGCTTCTCTGTGTTCTTCGTAGTTCATCATAGTTCATCTTCCAGGCTGTACCACGAGCTCCTTTGATATGGAAATGGCGTTAAACCAATGTGGTAGTCGTTTGTTTCCACTTTTGATATCAGTAGATCCCCTTTCCTGGAAGAAAAAACCTTGTGCAAGCTCATGAACTCATCTGTACCGACTTTTAGGTCTAGATTTATTTTCCTTTTCCTGAACAGCCGTTGATCCAAAATAATAGCTGCAGCCTGTGAAACTTGTTTATCTCAGTACTTAGCCAATTTTTCGTTGCTGGCAACTCTTGAATATCTTTAGGTATGGCGGTTTACCATGCCGGCTTATTTTCCCCTTATATACCATTAGCCCTTATTTAAACCGCCATTATACATCTGTACTACAATCATTATCTTGCAATTCCACCACCTAATTTGAGCCGGCAAATTACTTCCTTTTAGATTGTCTTTTCACCATGCCACCGAAGACGATGACAACTTGCAACTAGGTCCCTTCCACAGTCATCAAGGATACTCTAAAGGATTTTGTCACTGTCAGATACTTACCAGAGAAGAGTGTCATGTCTTACCGTGCCCCTGACCCGGCCGAAGAGAGACCTCAGCCAAAGGATGGTGAGATCATCGTCTTCACTGATCATATGAACCGGGGTTTCTCGCCGCCCGGCTCAAAATTCTTTAGAGACATTCTACATTTTTTCAAGCTTCATCCACAAGACCTTGGACCCAATTCCATATCAAACATCTGCAGTTTCCAAGTTTTCTGCGAGGTTTATCTTCAAGAAGAACCTACTGTTGAACTCTTCAGAGAATACTTCTACTTGAACCGCCAGAACGAGTACACCAACGGTCCCAGCTTGGAACTTGGCGGGATTTTGATTCAACGCAGACGGGATGTTGTCTTTCCTCTAGTAGTCTTGACAAGCCATCGCAAGGATTGAAACCAAACCTGGTTCTACTGCAAGGATACGTCGCCGGCTGATGAAAATCCAATGCCGGGTTATCGCGCTGAGCTTCTTAATGCTAAATATTTACTCTCTGACAAACTTTCTGCCGCTGAACGCAAGAAGCTTACCCCAAAAATCAAAAAGGTTCAAGCCTTGCTAGGAAACGGCTTAACTGGACTTGACTTGATCTGCTGCTGGATCGCATGGCGGATCATCCCTCTAAGCCGCCGATCTGACTTGATGTGCTACTATACCAGAGGAACAGACAATCCATGATGTCATAGTTCCTTGCGTCTAACCGAAGAAGCTATTGTTGAAATGTCAACCACCCTCGTCAACAGCAAATATGAAGACTGTAGCATAGTAGGGTTGAATCCTTTCTGCAAGCTTAACCCCGCACCAGAGGTAAATCTTCTGGACTCCTTTTTCCTCAACAGTTAAGTATTTGCATGAGTTTCAACATGTTATTTTTCTACAGGCTAAGTCTGACTTTTGGAAGGCCAAATATGATCATGAGGCTGCCAAAAAAGCTAGAGCTGCTGCATTAGCGGCCAAGAAAATCGCCAGAAAGTCTAGGAAGAAAACAACTGCTTCTGACTTACTCAAGCTGGATGACACCTCTGAGTCGGAGGTAGCCCTTGACTCTCTTGGCCTGCTTTTTAACAACCTTATTGACACTGACTATTACCAGGAGGACACGGGGGCCAGCCAGGCAGTTGAAGAAGAGGTAAATATTTTTTCCTCTGACTCAGAACCTTTACCAAGGCAGAAACTTCGGTGGGTAACCCGGAAAGTAAGGTTTTCACACCCCTTGGCTTATTTAGATCCTCATTTTCTTTTGAAACAACAGCAACATGAGAGCCGCTGTCAGACCCGGGCCAATGGAGATGATGAGTTACCCTCCGTCTTACCAAAAACCCCTCGGGAACACCAAAATGAGGTTCTTTTAAACCTTAACTCTGATAAACAAGTTACTTTTATAAGTCACTCAATTATAATTCCACTTTTGCAGGAGATTGCTCGTTCCTCCTCTGGTGATTCTTCACAAACTCAGGTGCCGACTTTTAAGACCACCCCGGGTAAAGATAGTTATTCTTCTTCTGCACCTTTATGCTTGCATCGTTATACTGACTCATCAAATTATTTCTTAGTGGACAAGCAAAGCCCAAGAAAGCAAAGGTGGCAAAACCATCTAAGGATCCAAAAGCTGCTGAACCGGCGCAGCCGACTCTTGTCCTGGAACAAACTAAAGCACCGGAAGACCCTGCTATCAACGTTCAATCAGATGTACCTGAGCCATCTGTTGACGAAACCGTTCTTAATCCATCCACTACTGAACCATCAAGCTCAGCTAACCCGCCAGAGATTCACGACGATGATGTTTTAATCACTGGCACCAGATTTATTGAACTGGGGAATCCAACTGTGCTAGCAAGACACTCCACAAAACAAGAAGTCATGGAGAGGCAGAAAGTGAGGTTTGATGTCTCCCACTATGCCCATCTGAGTATCGGTGAAGTACTATCTGGCTATCTCAGTCAAGTCCACTCCAGCCGTGATTCAGAGATTGAAATGGTCAAACAGATGCACCAAAAATATGAGGTATGTTCTCCGGTTTATATAAGTTATGTACCCTAGCAGCCCCAAGTCTGTTGATTATGATAGGAGTGAATGATCTGTAGACTTTTAATAGACTTATAAGCCTTAGATTCCTTTCGACGCCCGGTTTACAACCAAACCGGATGCTGCTAGTGTTTCAATTTGCCTTCGGTGGTAAAAACAGCAATATGCATTAGCCCCCAAGTGCCAAGTGGTCTTGCTTGCAAAGCACTTGGGACTTCTGGAAAGAATCCAGTTCCTTTGAAAAAATTACGCCGACAAACATTAGCCCCCAAGTGCCAAGTGTTATTTCTGGCAAAGTACTTGGGACTTGTTTTATAATCCACCATGCAACTATCATCTACATAAGCCGCCATGAAACTAAACAACCTTATGCTGTATATAGGCTGTAACCGCAGAACTGGAATCCCAATTGTCTGAGGCCAAGAACCGGCTGGCGACTCAAGAGACTGAAACAAAGAAAACTGAATCCAAACTCCAATTGAGTGTATCTGAAGCAGAAAAACTGAAGACTAGCTTTAGTGCAGAGAAAAAGGCTTGGGCCAATGAGAAGACTGCCTTGACGCAGCGTGCCGAGACGGCCGAGGCGGCTCTGAAAGAAGTTATCGCTGAACTCACCGGTTTAAAGAACCATGTGTCTCAGATGGTTTCTGCAATCTTTGGTAAATCACCTTATTATTTACTCAAAGTCTATATTTGTCACCATAATGTAAGCCGCCTACTTAACTTTTGGGAAAACTTGACAGGTCCCCGGAGTAGCAACTTGAGTCAAGACACCCTGATAAAGCTCAAGGCGGTTTACACACTTGTGGAGCAATTGTATACTAGAGCTCAATAGGCTCTTGCCATTATCTCCCCAGCAAACCAAGAACCAAACTTATTGAGTGATGTCTTGAAGAAGCTGTCCATCTTACCCACCAGGTTCCAGGAAATCAAGTGTTCTTGCGCGAGAGCCGGAGCCGTAACTGGTTAAGCCACTCCAAAGCCTGGGTACCGAAGTTAGACCCGGCGGACATAGCCAGTGGGTACCCCAGCCTTAAGGAAGATGGAACTCCTTTCGACCAAGAAGACTTTGCTGCCTGTGTGAAAGAGATTCGTCCTCATGCCACCATTATTGCTGAAGAAACCAATCTCACCACGTATCAGCCGGGTTTTGATGCAGAAAATAAGAAGATGGCGACCGCTTCATATAAAGTGATGGACTTAGTTCCACCGATTCCAAAACACACTTTTGCCCCAGAAATTGACCCGTCTGGTCTGTTTGATGATGAGGCTGAGTTTGTCGCCCTTCATGGCTTTGATTGGTCCAAACCCAATTTCCAAATGGTGGAGGATGACAAACTGACAAGGGATGAGTCACAACCATCTAGTCAACCCGGCCAGGATTCATAAACCGGCTCTAGTATATCATCTGCTATGTGCGAGAGTAAAAAACAGTGTTATCCTTTTGGGCTCCAAGCGCCTTGTAATAGGCTAGCTTAAAACTTCATGTTCTGCTTATGCCATCGTGCATATTGGGATGCGTACAACAATTTTATCCGTTATGTGAAGATAAGCTTGACATCCCTTAAAATATCAGTAGTGTTGAATCTGTTCCTGCATGCAAAAAATTGTCCTGGCGGTTTATCGCCGGACGGGTCATAACGCCCAATACACAACCATGGAAACCAACATAGCTTTATAACCAAGGCTGGATGCAAGAATAACCAATCATGAAATATATCATTCTTATGATATTGAATTATGCTGGTGGCTTACCACAGGGTGGATCATAATATCTTACATACAACCATTAATATTGAAAGAAAAGACACATATGAGCCTGTTATGAATTTTAACTTTGAAACAGAACGACAATATCATACCTGTGATTTTGAATTTGCACTGCCGATTCATGTAAACTGAACAGTAAGGGTGATAACCCAATATTTTAGAAGCCAACGCTTCCACATGTATGACGATTGTCATACCCTGGCGACTTATCGTCCAAAACAAAGCCGGGTTAAATTGAAACCATACTTATACTTAGATCTGGACAAAAAGTCTCAAGCGAAAAACAAAGATTGTTTCCAAAAAAACTTAAGCAAAAGATTAAAAGACATATTTGAGGCTTCTGATTTGAATACGATCAGTAAACCGGACCAAAGGGGTTAAGCTAGGATTCGAATACGATCATGTAGCCCCCAGTGGCTTTGGTGTTGCGCCGATCAAGAGGGTACCAACAGCTGTGTTCTCTTTGGTTCGAATACGACATATGTTTGAACATGAAGCCCCCAAATGACATTGAGAGGTTTTTAACGACCCTAATTCGAATACGATCAAAGTCATACCCAAAAGGGGTTAAGCTATGATTCGAATACGATCAAGAAACCCCATAGTGAGTTTGTCATTGTGCCGATCAAGAGGGTACCGACAGCTATGTTCTCTTTGGTTCGAATACGACCTATGTTTGAACAGGAAGCCCCCTAGTGATCATGAGGTTTAATGGCTAGATTCGAATACGATCGTGAGCCGGACCAAAGGGAAAGCCGGACTCGAACACGATCATCCCCCTTTTGGTCGTTTTAAATTTTAATAATGAAGACATATGAACTTTGAGGATGAAAAGGACAGAGGTCTTGTTTTATTACTTATCATAATATATACATCGTCAAAATATGTACATCATGAGAGCCGGTGGCTCAAGTATAGCAAGGCCGAAGATGAGCGATATTCCACGGCCGGCGGGTCTCCTCCTCTGATTTACGTGAGTCTTTGTGCTCTCGGACATCAATGAGGTAGTATGACCCGTTGTTCAAGTTCTTGCTGACCACAAAAGGCCCTTCCCAAGGTGGGGATAATTTGTGTGCATCAGTTTGATCCTGGATGAGCCGGAGCACCAAGTCACCTTCTTGAAAGGTTCTGGACTTAACCCGGCGGCTGTGATAACGGCGCAAATCCTGTTGGTAAATCGCCGAGCGGGCTGTTGCCAAGTCACGCTTTTCATCTAATAGGTCAAGTGCATCCTGATGGGCTTGTTCGTTATTAGCTTCAACATAAGCCGCCACGCGGGGTGAGTCATGACGGATGTCACTTGGTAGAACCACCTCTGCTCCGTAAACCATGAAGAAAGGCGTATAACCCATAGACCTATTAGGAGTAGTATTGATGCTCCATATCACAGAGGGTAACTCCTCCACCCAACAACTCGGCGTTCGCTGTAAAGGAACCAGAAGCCGGGGCTTGATGCCTTTCAAGATTTCCTGATTAGCTCTTTCTGCTTGACCATTGGATTGGGGATGAGCTACTGATGAAACATCAAGCCGGATATGCTCACGTTGACAGAACTCCTCCATAGCGCCTTTGGACAGATTAATACCATTGTCAGTTATGATGCTGTGTGGAAAGCCAAAACGAAAGATCACCTTTTTCATGAATTGAACCGCTATGGCTGTGTCACACTTACTAACCGGCTCTGCCTCAACCCACTTTGTGAATTTATCAACTGCCACTAGAAGGTGTGTCTTTTTATCTTTGGACCTTTTGAAACGCCCAACCATTTCAAAAGCCCCCAGACTGCAAATGGCCAAGTAATTGGAATCATCCTCAATTCTTGAGCTGGCACGTGAGCCCGTCGTGAGAACTTCTGGCAACCATCACATTTACTGACTAGATCTTCCGCATCAGCGTGAGCCGTCAGCCAATAAAAACCATGACGGAAAGCTTCGGCCACAAGAGACTTTGAACCGGCGTGATGGCCGCAATGTCCTTCATGGATCTCACGAAGAATTTCTTAACCTTCCTCAGGAGAGACACAACGTTGAAACGCCCCAGTGACACTGCGATGATGCAACTCACCATTGGCAATTGTCATTGACTTAGACCGCCGGGTTATCTGTCTAGCCAAGGTTTCATCCTCAGGCAACTCGCCCCGGGTCATATAAGCCAAATATGGCACTGTCCAATCTGGGATGACGTGAAGAGCCGCCACCAACTGAGCCTCCGGGTCTAGAAGAGCCAAGTCTTCCTTTGTGGGTAACTTGACAGAAGGGTTATGCAGAATATCTAAGAAAGTGTTAGGTGGCACCGGCTTACGCTGAGACCCCAGCCGGCTTAAAGCATCAGCCGCCTCATTCTTTCTGCGATCAATGCGCTCCACTTGGTAGCCCTTGAAATGTCCAGCAATGGCATCAACTTCACGGCGATAAGCCGCCATGAGAGGATCTTTGGTATCCCACTTGCCTGATACTTGTTGAGCCACCAAATCTGAGTCGCCAAAGCACCTTACCCGGCTTAAGTTCATCTCCTTAGCCATTCGAAGACCATGGAGCAAGGCCTCATACTCAGCTGCATTGTTAGTACATGGAAACATCAACCGTAGCACATAACAAAATTTGTCACCTCGAGGGGAAGCTAAAACAACTCCAGCCCCCGAGCCCTCCAATTGCCTGGACCCTTCAAAATGAATAGTCCAATATGTATTGTCCGGCTTCTCTTCAGGCATCTTTAGCTCTGTTCAATCGTTGATGAAGTCCACTAATGCTTGAGACTTGATAGCGATGTGTGTCACATACTTCAAACCATGAGGCCCAAGTTCAATGGCCCACTTGGCGACTCGTCCTATGGCTTCTCTATTTTGAATGATATCTCCTAAAGGAGCAGAACTAACCATAGTGATGGGATGACCCTGGAAGTATTGCTTAAGCTTACGGCTTGCCATGAATACCCCATAGACGAGCTTCTGCCAATGTGGATACCTTTGCTTAGACTCAATAAGCACCTCACTAACATAGTAAACCGTCCGTTGAACTGGATATTCCTTGACCGCCTCCTTGCGCTCTATGACGATGGCCACACTGATGGCACGTGTGTTAGCAGCCACATATAACAATAATGGCTCCTTATCAATAGGAGCAGCAAGGACCGATGGCTCATTGAGCTGTCTCTTCAAATCTTCAAAGGCAGCATTAGCAGCATCACTCCAGATAAAGTCGTCTCTCTTTTTCATCATCTGATACAGCGGTATGGCCTTCTCACATAACCGGCTTATGAACCGGCTTAAAGCAGCAATACAACCCGCCAAACGCTGAACATCATTGATACATGCCGGTTCAGCCAAAGAGGTGATTGCCTTGATCTTCTCGGGTTAGCCTCGATGCCTTTGTTAGAAACCAGAAAACCCAAAAGCTTGCCCGTTGGCACTCCAAAAACACACTTGGCCGGGTTAAGCATCATCTTGTAGACCTAGAGGTTATCAAAGGTTTCATTCAGATCATCTATCAAGGTCTCCTTCTCTCTGGACTTCACCACAATGTTGTCCACATAAGCATGAACATTGCGCCCAATCTGACTGTGTAGACAGTTCTGCACACATCACTGATAAGTCGCCTCGACACTCTTAAGCCCAAAAGGCATTGACACATAGCAGAAGGCTCCAAACGGAGTAATAAAAGCCGTCTTCTCCTGGTCCTTAACTGCCATCTTGATCTGATGATAACCAGAATAAGCATCGAAAAAGCTCAAACGCTCACAACCCGCCGTAGCATCAATGATTTGATCAATACGAGGGAGAGAGAAAGGATCATCCGGACAAGCCTTGTTTAAGTCCGTGTAACCCACACACATACGCCAGGTGCCATTCTTTTTAAGCATGAGCACTGGGTTAGCCAACCACTCTGGATGGAAAACTTCAATAATGAACCCGGCTGCCAAGAGCCGTGCCACTTCCTCACCAATGGCCCTACGCCTCTCCTCATTAAACTGCCGAAGAAACTGCTTGACCGGCTTAAACTTTGGATCAATATTGAGAGTGTGCTCAGTGATTTCTCTCGGTACACCCGACATGTCATAAGGTTTCCAAGCAAAGATGTCCCGGTTCTCACGGATGAACTCAATGAGCGCGCTTTCCTATTTGGGATCCAGATTAGCGCTGATACTGAACTGCTTAGATGAGTCGCCTGGGATAAAATCAACAAGCTTGGTTTCATCAGCTGATTTAAACTTTAGCACCGGCTCATGTTCTATGGTTGGCTTCTTCAAAGACGTCATGTCCGCCGGGTCAACATTGTCCTTATAGAACTTCAACTCCTCTGTTGCACACACAGATTCAGCGTAAGCAGCATCACCTTTCTCACATTCCAAGGCTATCTTCCGACTCCCATGCACTGTGATGGTGCCCTTATAACCCGACATCTTGAGCTGCCGATAAACATAACACGGCCGCGCCATGAACTTGGCATAAGCCGGCCGTCCAAACAGGGCGTGATATGGGATCTTGATTTTGACCACCTCAAAAGTTAACTTCTCAGCCCTAGAATCATGCTCATCTCCAAAGGCTACTTCTAGTTTAATCTTACCCACTGGGTATGCCAATTTACTAGGCACCACTCCATGGAAAACGGTGTTGGATGTATTAAGACTCTTATCAGTCAACCCCATAAGACGGAATGTCTCATAATACATGATGTTGATGCTACTGCCTCCGTCCATGAGCACTTTAGTGAATTTATATCCACCAACCTGAGGTGCCACTACCAAGGCCAAGTGACCCGGATTGTCAACCCGGGGAGGGTGATCTTCCCTACTCCATAGAATAGGCTGCTCCAACCATCTCAAATAAGGAGGAACTGCCGGCTCAACGGCGTTCACAGCCCTTTTATGAAGCTTCTGATCTCGTTTGCACAAACTGGTGGTGACACTACTAGGGAAAAGCCTAGTAGTAGCACGAGTAAAATGCTTATCAGTAGTGCGGGCAGCTGCGCTACTAATATGGCGCTACAGCTAACGCGGTACTGCTAAGTAGCAGTAGCGCCTCATTTTAACACACGCTACTGGTAAGATTCTGTGTATAAGGTTTTTCCTAGTAGTGTGAACACATGATATTGTCCACTATTCAGCTGCTTTGTATTGCTCTAATAACCGTATTGCTACTGCTGCTGACCTCCTTGGCCAGATTGCTGATTATAACCACCTTGACCTCCTTGAGAGCCTTGAAAGCCGGAATTTGAACCGCCGCTCGGGCCGTGAAAACCGTCGCCACTGCCCGGCCCATGGTTTCCATCGAACATGTTAGAGTTCTTGAAAGCCTTCATGATTAAGGATGGAAATAGGTCGGGTTTGGATCAGGTTGAACAATATCAAATCCATATCCATATCCATGAAGACAGTCTTTGCCCGCCCATGAAAAAAATCCACGGGTGAAAAATTGTGTCCATGTCCAAACCCGATGGATATCCATATCCACTGGATATCCATTGGCTCCTCTCGAGGCATATAAATAAGACATAACACAGTGTTAACATAATCTCTTCTATTCTTCACCTCGTTGCAGGCTAGTCTTAACATATGGTAAACATCAACTTATGGTAAATCAACGTCCACTAACAACCTAAGATCATTTAGTATATTTTTCTAACAGACGAGAATGACGAGCCATTTAACAAGGAGATAAAAATAAGGGGAGGGGCATTGGAGTAGGTTACTAAGGGGATTGAGTGTCAACTAATAAAAGTTACGATGGGGATTGTGTAATTTCTTTTGCATATTTTACATAACAAAGTGTAAAATTGCAGTGGGACATGTGACTGTGGGGTAGGCATAGCAGATTTTTTTCCCATTAAGTCATACTATCGGGCCGGGTTTGGGTATACCCATGGGTGCAAGATTATATCCATGCCCTGCCCACGAGCAATCGGGTCGGGTTTGGGCGCCGCCCATGGACACAAAAGAATATACAAACCCTATCCATTCGGATCAGATATCCATGGGTAAAATTGCCATCCTTATTCATGATCGTACAGTCCTTCCATAGGTGAGTGGCCGGTTACTGCCGAGTACCGTGCCTTGGACAGGGCTCATTGAGCAACTGTTCAAGAGTAGGACCTGACCCGCCAGACCGAGGAGGTGGTTTCCCCTTACGTCGTTGATTGTTACCCTGTGCATTGGTGTTAGCCACAAACTCCAGGCTACCGCCAGCCTTACGTTTATTGCCTCCCTGATTCGCTGGGTTATGCTGATGACCCTTGGTATTGCCATTCTTCTTTCCCTTCCCTGTCTTATCCTCGTCAGATTCGGGATCCTTGGTACTATCAAAGTCAGCGTACTTGACCAAAGCCGCCATTAGCTGGCCCATGTTGTTACAACCGCGCTTGAGCTGCCCCAGCTTCTGTTTCAGAGGCGTAAAACGGCAATTCTTCTCCAACATTAAGACTGCAGAGCCGGCATCCATCTTATCAGATGAATGTATTATGGCCTTGACCCAGCGCACCCAATGGGTCGTGGACTCACCTTCCTCTTGCTTGCAATTAGTCAAATCCAAAATTGACATGGGTCGCTTGCATGTGTCTTTGAAGTTCTGAATAAACCGGGCCTTTAACTCTACCCATGAACCAATGGAATTAGGCGGCAGCCCCTTCAACCAAGTGCGGGCCGCTCCATCCAACATCATGGTGAAGTACTTGGCCATTGCCGCGTCACTGACCTCCAATAGCTCCATGGCCATCTCATAGCTTTCAACCATGCTCTGGGTTGCAAGTCGGCTGTGTAATTAGGCACCTTTCGAGGCCACTTGAAATCCTTGGGCAAACTCTCATTACGTAGAGCCGGTACCAAACAAGGGATACCTCCGGTCCTTGTGGTCACGCCTGCCTCAATAGAAGTCGTCGGATAAATTGGAAAAGACTAGTAAGCTGCCTGCTGAGCCGCCTGCTGAGCCGCCCGCTCAGCCTCCTAGCGTATCCTGTCCTGATCGATCAAGTTAGGAGCTCAAACGGGTTATGCCCGCACAGCTGGTCATGGCACTGGGCGTTGCTTGAAACGGTTGCTGAATCTATATGTCTGCTATAACTCGGGCTCCTGCTTGGGCGAGGGGTCGAATGAATCCTGTCTTGACTATAAGAATACGCCTCCTGCTGTTCTAGAGCCGTCTGAAGAAGTTCTGGAAGGAAATATGCCCTAGAGGCAATAATAAATTTATTATTTATTTCCTTATTTCATGATAAATGTTTATTATTCATGCTAGAATTGTATTAACCAGAAAATAATACATGTGTGAATACATAGACAAACATAGTGTCACTAGTATGCCTCTACTTGACTAGCTCATTGATCAAAGATGGTTAAGTTTCCTAACCATAGACATGAGTTATTATTTGATCAATGGGATCACATCATTAGGAGAATGATGTGATTGACTTGACCAATTCCGTTAGCTTAGCACTTGATCGTTTTAGTTTACTGCTATTGCTTTCTTCATGACTTATAAACGTTCCTATGACTATGAGATTATGTAACTCCCGATTACCGGAGGAACACTTTGTGTGCTACCAAACGTCACGATGTAACTGGGTGATTATAAAGGTGCTCTACAGGTGTCTCCGATGGTACTTGTTGAGTTGGCATAGATCAAGATTACGATTTGTCACTCCAATTGCCAGAGAGGTATCTCTGGGCCCTCTCGGTAATGCACATCACTATAAGCCTTGCAAGAAATGCAACTAAAGAGTTAATTGTGGGATAGTGCATTACGGAACGAGTAAAGAGACTTGCCGGTAATGAGATTAAACTAGGTATTGAGATACCGACGATCGAATCTCGAGCAAGTAACATACCGATGACAAAGGGAACAACGTATATTGTTATGAGCATCTAGGTTCCGCTATTGGTTATTGGCCGGAGACATGTCTCGGTCATGTCTACATAGTTCTCGAATCCGTAGGGTCCGCACGCTTAAAGTTCTGTGACGATCGGTATTATGAGTTTATATGTTTTGATGTACCGAAGGTAGTTCGGAGTCCCGGATATGATCACCGACATGACGAGGAGTCTCTAAATGGTTGAGACATGAAGATTGATATATTGGAAGCCTACATTTGGACATCGGAAGAGTTCCGGGTGAAATCGGGATTTTATCGGAGTGCCGGAGGGGTTACCGGAACCCCCCGGGGGTTAATGGGCCTTGTTGGGCCCTAGTGGAGAGAAAGAGGGGTCGACCAGGGCAGGCCGCGCACCCCCTCCCCCTCTGGTCTGAATTGGACTAGGAGAGGGGGGCGGCGCCCCCTTTCCTTCTCCTTCTCCCCTTCCTTTCCCCCTCCTAGTAGGAGTAGGAAAGAGGGGAATCCTACTCCTACTAGGAGGAGGATTCCTCCTCCTGGCATGCCTACAGGGGCCGGCCGGCCTCCCCCTTGCTCCTTTATATACGGGGGCAGGGGGGCACCTCTAGACACAAGTTGATCATTGATCTCTCCCAGCCGTGTGAGGTGCCCCCTCCACCATAATCCACCTCAGTCATACTGTAGCGGTGCTTAAGCGAAGCCCTGCGACGGTAGCTTCATCAACATCGTCACCACGCCGTCGTGCTGACGAAACTCTTCCCCAAGCTCTACTAGATCGTGAGTTCGTGGGACGTCACCGGGCTGAACGTGTGCTGAACGCGGAGGTGCCGTACGTTCAATACTGAGGATCGGTCGATCGTGAAGACGTACGACTACATCAACCACGTTGTGATAATGCTTCCGCTTAACGATCTATGAGGGTACGTGGACAACACTCTCCCCTCTTGTTGCTATGCATCACCATGATCTTGCGTGTGCGTAGGAATTTTTTTGAAATTACTGCGTTCCCCAACAGTGGTACCAGAGCCAGGTTATTGCGTAGATGTTATATGCACGAGTAGAACACAATTGATTTGTGGGCGATACAAGTCATACTGCTTACCAGCATGTCATATTGGTTCGGCAGTATTGTTGGATGAAGCGGCCCGGACCGACATTACGCGTACGCTTACGCGAGACTGGTTCTACCGACGTGCTTTGCACATAGGTGGCTGGCGGGTGTCAGTTTCTCCAACTTTAGTTGAACCGAGTGTGGCTACGCCTGGTCCTTGCGAAGGTTAAAAGAACACTAACTTGACGAACTATCATTGTGGTTTTGATGCGTAGGTAAGAACGGTTCTTGCTCAACCTGTAGCAGCCATGTAAAACTTGCAACAACAAAGTAGAGGACGTCTAACTTGTTTTTGTAGGGCATGTTGTGATGTGATATGGTCAAGACATGATGCTATATTTATTGTATGAGATGATCATGTTTTGTAACAAATTATCGGCAACTGGCAGGAGCCATATGGTTGTCGCTTTATTGTATGCAATGCAATCACCCTGTAATTGCTTTACTTTATCACTAAGCGGTAGCGATAGTCGTAGAAGCAATAGTTGGGGAGACGACAACGATGCTACGATGGAGATCAAGGTGTCGCGCCGGTGACGATGGTGATCATGACGGTGCTTTGGAGATGGAGATCAAAGGCACAAGATGATGATGGCCATATCATATCACTTATATTGATTGCATGTGATGTTTATCCTTTATGCGACTTATTCTGCTTTGTTTGACGGTAGCATTATAAGATGATCTCTCACTAAATTTCAAGGTAAAAGTGTTCTCCCTGAGTATGCACCGTTGCCAAAGTTTGTCGTGCCGAGACAGCACGTGATGATCGGGTGTGATAAGCTCAACGTTCATCTACAACGGGTGTAAGTCAGTTTTACACACGCAGAATACTCAGGTTAAACTTGACGAGCCTAGCATATGCAGATATGGCCTCGGAACACTGAGACCGAAAGGTCGAGCATGAATCATATAGTAGATATGATCAACATAGTGATGTTCACCATTGAAAAACTACTCCATTTCACGTGATGATCGGTTGTGGTTTAGTTGATATGGATCACGTGATCACTTAGATGATTAGAGGGATATCTATCTAAGTGGGAGTTCTTAAGTAATATGATTAATTGAACTTAAATTTATCATGAACTTAGTGCCTAATAGTATTTTGCTTGTCTATGTTATTGTAGATAGATGGACCGTGTTGTTGTTCCGTTGAATTTTAATGCGTTCCTTGAGAAAGCAAATTTGAAAGATGATGGTAGCAATTACACGGACTGGGTCCATAACTTGAGGATTATCCTCATTGCTGCACATAAGAATTACGTCCTAGAAGCACCGCTGGGTGCCAGGCCTGCTACAGATGCTGCTGATGATGTTAAGAACATCTGGTAGAGTAAAGTTGATGACTACTCGATAGTTCAGTGTGCCATGCTTTACGGCTTAGAACCGGGACTTCAACGTCGTTTTGAACGTCATGGAGCATATGAGATGTTCCAGGAGTTGAATTTAATATTTCAAGCAAATGCCCGGATTGAGAGATATGAAGTCTCCAATAAGTTCTACAACTGCAAGATGGAGGAGAATAGTTCTGTCAGTGAACATATACTCAAAATGTCTGGGTATCATAACCACTTGACTCAATTGGGAGTTAATCTTCCTGTTGATAGTGTCATTGATAGAGTTCTTCAATCACTGCCACCAAGCTACAAGAGCTTCATGATGAACTATAATATGCAAGGGATGAATAAGACAATTCTCGAGCTCTTCGCAATGCTAAAGGCAGCGGAGGTAGAAATCAAGAAAGAACATCAAGTGTTGATGGTCAACAAGACCAACAGTTTCAAGAAAAAGGGTAAAGGGAAGAAGAAGGGGAACTTCAAGAAGAACGGCAAACAAGTTGCTGCTCAGGAGAAGAAACCCAAGTCTGGACCTAAGCCTGAGACTGAGTGCTTCTACTGCAAACAGACTGGTCGCTGGAAGCGTAACTACCCCAAGTATTTGGCGGATAAGAAGGATGGCAAAGTGAACAAAGGTATATGTGATATACATGTTATTGATGTGTACCTTACTAGAGCTTGCAGTAGCACCTGGGTATTTGATACTGGTTCTGTTGCTAATATTTGCAACTCGAAACAGGAACTACGGATCAAGCGAAGACTAGCTAAGGACGAGGTGACGATGCGTGTGGGAAATGGTTCCAAAGTCGATGTGATCGCCGTCGGCACGCTACCTCTACATCTACCTTCGGGATTAGTTTTAGACCTAAATAATTGTTATTTGGTGCCAGCGTTAAGCATGAACATTATATCTGGATCTTGTTTGATGCGAGATGGTTATTCATTTAAATCTGAGAATAATGGTTGTTCTATTTATATGAGTAATATCTTTTATGGTCATGCACCCTTGAAGAGTGGTCTATTTGTGTTGAATCTCGATATTAGTGATACACATATTCATAATGTTGAAGCCAAAAGATGCAGAGTTAATAATGATAGTGCAACTTATTTGTGGCACTGCCGTTTGGGTCATATTGGTGTAAAGCGCATGAAGAAACTCCATACTGATGGACTTCTGGAATCACTTGATTATAAATCACTTGGTACTTGCGAACCATGCCTCATGGGCAAGATGACTAGAATGCCATTCTCCGGAACAATGGAGCGAGCAACAGATTTATTGGAAATCATACATACTGATGTATGTGGTCCGATGAATATGGAAGCTCGCGGCGGGTATCATTATTTTCTCACCTTCACAGATGATTTGAGTAGATATGGGTATATCTACTTAATGAAACATAAGTCTGAAACATTTGAAAAGTTCAAAGAATTTCAGACTGAAGTAGAAAATCATCGTAACAAGAAAATAAAGTTTCTACGATCTGATCGTGGAGGAGAATATTTGAGCTACGAGTTTGGTCTACATTTGAAACAATGCGGAATAGTCTCACAACTCACGCCACCCTGAAAGTGCAACTATCCCTAGGTGGTTTTGGTAATTCATAACAACATATAGCTCATTGAGCTAATGCTATTCCAAGATGACTATTTCAGGAAAGCTCAATGATTGGCATGGCATGGATGTGAAAGTGGAACCCTCAAAATGCTAAGGACAAAGGATTGGCTCAAGCTCAAAAGCTCAAGACTCTTCATTTTATATTTTAGTGATCCAAGATCACATTGAGTCTTTAGGAAAAGCCAATACTATCAAGGAGGGATGAGGTGTTGCTTAATGAGCCTTTTGCTTCATGTGCTTAGTGATATGCTCCAAAACCCTCAACTACTTTCCCATATCCACATATGACCTAAACCCTAAGCCAAACTCGGTCCTACCGATTCTTTCTATCCGGCGCCACCGAGTTTCACTTGTCATAAGCCACTGCCAAACCCTAGCAATTCGGTTCTACCGATAGGGATCTCGGTCTCACCGAGATGGGATTGCAAACTCTCTGTTTCCCTTTCGTAACTTTTCGGTCTCACCGAAAGAGCGAATCGGTCCCACCGAGATTGCAGTGTAAACTCTATGTTTCCTTTTTGTAACTTTTCGGTCTCACCGAAAGAGCAAATCGGTCCCACCGAGTTTACCTGACCAACTCTCTGGTTAGCTTATTACCAAACTCGGTCTCACCGAGTTTGTGTAATCGGTCTCACCGAGATTACGTTATGCCCAAACCCTAACCATATCGGTCCTACCGAGTTGCATGTCAGTCCCACCGAAAATCTCTAACGGTCACTAGGTTTACCTTTTCAGTCCGACCGAGTTTGTTGATTTGGTCCCACCGAGATTGGAAAACTGTGTGTAACGGTTGGATTTTGTGTGGAGGCTATATATACCCCTCCACCTCCTCTTCATTCGTGGAGAGAGCCATCAGAACACATACACAATTCCAACTCATATGTTCTGAGAGAGAACCACCTACTCATGTGTTGAGACCAAGATATTCCATTCCTACCATATGAATCTTGATCTCTAGCCTTCCCCAAGTTGCTTTCCACTCAAATATTCTTTCCACAAAATCCAAATCCTATGAGAGAGAGAGAGTTGAGTGTTGGGGAGACTATCATTTGAAGCACAAGAGCAAGGAGTTCATCATCAACACACCATTTGTTACTTCTTGGAGAGTGGTGTCTCCTAGATTGGCTAGGTGTTACTTGGGAGCCTCCGACAAGATTGTGGAGTTGAACCAAGGAGTTTGTAAGGGCAAGGAGATCGCCTACTTCGTGAAGATCTACCGCTAGTGAGGCAAGTCCTTCGTGGGCGATGGCCATGGTGGGATAGACAAGGTTGCTTCTTCGTGGACCCTTCGTGGGTGGTTGCTTCTTCGTGGACCCTTCATGGGTGGAGCCCTCCGTGGACTCGCGCAACCATTACCCTTCATGGGTGGAGCCCTCCGTGGACTCGCGCAACCGTTACCCTTCGTGGGTTGAAGTCTCCATCAACGTGGATGTAGGATAGCACCACCTATCCGAACCACGGGAAAAACATCCGTGTCTCCAATTGCGTTTGAATTCTCCAAACCCTTCCCTTTACATTCTTGCAAGTTGAATGCTTTACTTTCCGCTGCCAATATACTCTTTGCATGCTTTCTTGAATTGTGTGATGATTGCTTGACTTGTCCTACAATAGCTAAAATCTGCCAAGAACTAAAATTGGGAAAAGGTTAAGTTTTTATTTGGTCAAGTAGTCTAATCACCCCCCCTCTAGACATACTTTTGATCCTACAAGTGGTATCAGAGCTTGGTCTCCATTTGCTTTGATCTCCATAGCTTTTGGTGGTCATAGCCTTGGTTTCACAACCTAGGAGAGTATGGCGGCTAGCGAGGGAAATTATCACCGTAGAGGTCCTTACTTTGATGGTACTAATTTTGCTAGTTGGAAGCATAAAATGAAAATGCATATTCTTGGACATAACTCCGCCGTTTGGGCTATTGTGTGTGTTGGTTTGCAAGGTGACTTCTTTGATGGGAAAGAACCAAACCGTGAAGCTACCGCGGATGAGTTGAAGATGTTCCAATACAATGCTCAAGCTTGTGATATTCTCTTCAACGGATTGTGCCCCGAAGAATTCAACAAAATCAGCCGTCTTGAGAATGCAAAGGAAATTTGGGACACTTTGATTGATATGCACGAAGGTACCGACTCCGTCAAGGAATCCAAGTTGGATGTGCTTCAAAGTCAACTTGACAAGTTCAAAATGAAGGATGGTGAAGGTGTCGCTGAAATGTACTCTAGGCTTGCTCTCATCACAAATGAGATTGCCGGCTTAGGAAGTGAAGATATGACCGATAGATTCATCATCAAGAAGATTCTAAGAGCCTTGGATGGAAAATATGATACCGT
Source organism: Triticum urartu (assembly GCF_003073215.2). Classification (NCBI taxonomy): domain Eukaryota; kingdom Viridiplantae; phylum Streptophyta; class Magnoliopsida; order Poales; family Poaceae; genus Triticum; species Triticum urartu. The sequence continues at coordinate 547,118,890 of NC_053023.1, forward strand.
GTGCACATTGATCCAAATGATGCCCAATTACAAAGATCTCAAGCCAACGGAGGTGATTGGAAGAATTGTTGCTCATGAGATGTCACTTAAGGATAAAGAGGAACTGCACAACAAATCAAGTGGTGCCTACAAAGCCTCATGTGAAGCCCCTACATCATCAAGTGAGAAACAAAACTTCAATGAAGAATTGAGCTTAATGGTGAAGAACTTCAACAAGTTCTACAAGAGTAGAAGCAAAGATAGAAGCTTCAAGTCAAGGTCCTACAATGACAAAAGATCTTCTAGTCGAGAGCGAAACTGCTACAGTTGTGGAAGACTCGGACACTATTCCAATGAGTGTACGGCTCCCTACAAGAGAAGAGAAGATTCTCCAAAAAGAAGAAGCAAAGAATCACCACCAAGAGAGAGAAGGAGTAGAGATGATCGTTATGAACGAAGATACTCACGGAGAAGCAAGGATTCGGAAAGGAAGGAAAAATCATCAAGGAGCTACACCAAACGAAGACATCAAGCTCATGTTGGTGAATGGGTATCCGGCTCCGACTCCGACAGCCACTCCGAGAGAAGTTATCACTCCGACTCCGAAGATACTCAAGATGAAGGTGTTGCCGGTCTAGCACTTGTGTCAACCAACTCCTACGACATATTTGACTCACCAAATGAAGGAATTGGAAGATGCTTCATGGCCAAAGGTCCTAAGGTAACACACCCCGAGTATGTTGAATTCAATAGTGATGAAGATGACTTGTTAGGTGATGATTTGCTTGTTGACAACTCTAGTGATGAATACTATGATGAAACGTCAATTAATCATGCTAATCAAGATAAAACGAATGACAATGATAAGGAGAAGATTTAGGCTCTAACTAAAGAACTAAACACTCTTAAGTTATCTCATGAAACTATCTTCGAAGATCATCGAGAACTTTTAAGAGCTCATGAGAAATTACGCTTTGAAAAGTTCTTAAAAGCAATCAATGATGATCTCCGCAAGAAAAGTTCTTCTTACATTGCCAAGCATTTACTCTTATCCACTTACATGCCTGAAGTCAAGTCTAGTAACAAGAACAAGAAAGATTCTTCCTCTAGCAGTAACAATGATCATGCTAAATCCAATATTGTTGCTTCTAGTAGTTCTCTTGATTCCACTAATGATTCTCTTAGCCAAGTTACACTTGAGTAAGAAAATAGCTTATTTAAGGGAATTATAGAGAAAGGAGTGTACAAAAGCCTTGCCGGGAGTAAGCAATTCGAGGAAATTGTGCGCAAGCAAGGAATGCACCGGAAGAATCAAGGTGTTGGTTTTGAACGAAAGTTCAATGCCAATGGAGTTGAGTGGGAAGAAGATCAATACCCCAAGACAAAGTTTGTTCCTCAACAAGAGAAGTATGATACTTCTTTCAAGGGGACACAAGCTCAAGATGATCTTCCACCACAAGACTACAAGCAAAAAGGGAAGGACAAGCTTCAAGAGGAAATTGATGCATTTGAAGAAGCTCCTAAGACCTTAGTCAAGTGGACTCCCAAGACTACTTCAAGTTCCACTTCATCAAGTACGACTACAACTCCAAGGATTCCCATCAAGATGGTGTGGATCCAAAAGAAGAAGAACTAGAGAGTTCTTGAGGGTGACTCCGCCAACATACTTCACTCTTATCATTTTGGCAAGAACAAGTGCAATCAACTTCCACATCTTGCACTAGTTCAAGGAGTCACAAACCCTCTTGTTGGTAAGACAAGGGACAAGGTAACCTAAAAGTTTTCATGGACATCATCTTGTGTTTGCATCACTCTATGTCTATGGATATCCTTGTTTGTTCCTTGTGGGACTAACCCATGTAGGTATTGAAAGTGCAATTCACTCAAATGGATAGCTCCAAGTGATCTACATCAACATTGAGCATCCACATCTTCAACATCTACATGAAGTCATCATCGACAAAACCCGAGGTTAGTTCATCCCTCTAAGGGGGGATATCACATCTAGGGGGAGCTTTACTCTAAGACTTGAGCTAAAGCAACTCTAAAGATGTGAACACAACAATGCTTTATGTAAAAGTGGTAACCCCACTTGAGCTTATGACCTATGATCAAGTGTTCTCACTTGACTCCTAAGTCAATATACTCATATATAGATGACCTTGTCATCGCAAATTGCTTGATAGATGCTAGAATTGGTTGTGCATGCCTTGTCACATATTTCATTTGCCATCTTATTGTGTGAGCATGCTGGTTGCATATTTTACTCATTCGAGGACATCCACTTGTTGTTTTTATTGTTTGGTTTTATTTCCTTTTGCCAAGTGGATGGACAAGAATGCCTAAGAACCTCCTCTAGCTATCTATGCTTTTCTCGTCTCAAACTCTATTCATGCTACATCACAAAATTTGATCAAGTCAGATTTGAACCACTCTGTGTGAGGAGCGCTCGGAGTCCCCGATTCGTCATAGACTTAAACTTCCAAAACCTCTTTATGATTCTCGGTCTGACCAATACCCTACTTTCGGTCCTACCGAGATCATTAAGTTGATCTAGGTTTTCAATCTCGGTGCAACCGATTTGAACCATTCGGTCACACTGAGTTGCAACAACTGTATACAGTTTTGCATCTCGGTGCCACCGAGTTGTTCCACTCGGTCACACCGACAGGGTCGGGCTATATATAGTCACGGGCAAAAATTTGGAAATTTCTCCGAACCCCTTCGCCCGCGCGATAGCCTGCTCTGCCAACTTGGTCTCCGGATCGTCTCCTCGCCGCCAGCCGCCTCCAGTCGCTGGTCTCCATCACCGTCAACGGAAATTCAACCCCGCCGTTGCCGCCGTAGCGAGTCTCCGCCGAACTAGGGTATGGACTCGATCTTTGTGCTATTCCCCAATCCGATTCTTAGCACATTGTGATCATCATGATTCTTGCCACGTTTGTTAAACTTCTATCCAATCAATGAACTCGTAGATTAGGTTTAATTCGAAAATTTTAGGGTTAGGTTTCCGCCGAAACCATCTCGGACCCACCGAGTTGAAAAACTCGGTCCCACCGATTTGGCTTATGCCATTGCACAAGTGAGACTCGGTCTGACCGAGAATTACTTATCGGTGTGACCGATTTTGGAACTCTGTGAAACCCTAGCAGTCTCGGTGCCACCGAACTATGACTCGGTCTGACCGAGTTCACTAGTTTAGGTGCCAAAACTGCTTCGGTATCACCGAGTTTAGAAATCGGTAGATCCGAGATGCTTTCAGTGGGAAACTAAAACTAAGTTTTTGAATTATTCTTTTTCAAAAATCTCTGCATTTTGTGATGCTTATCCACTCTATCTCATCTATAACCTATTCACAAGGTCTGCAGTCAGAGTTTGCATCATGTCAGACCAAAGTGATAGCCAGAACTTGTCAGAGCAGCAAGTGCAGATGAGTGAGGGCACTAGTCCCTCAAGTTCCTCAGATGATGGCAGCAGGAGCACCCCTAGCAATCTGCCTAAAGCTGCCACAAGACAGAGAAAGAAGAGAACCTCAGACTCAGAAGATGAGGATTATGTGGCAGAAGAGGAAGCAACTTCCAAGAGAGTTGTGCTCAAGAAAGAGTATGGCTCAGCTGCAGCCATCAAGCCAGGAATGCACAAAAAGGCACCTACTAGGAGAGTTCCTACCTCCAAGCCTGGGAAGGCTGTTCCTGAGGAAACTATGAAACTCACTATGGAATCTGAAGAGGAAGAAATTGGCCAGGACAAGAAAAAGAAGAGGGCCAGAACTACCACTGCCAGAGTTGTTGGCAAGCCTTCCATGAGGAGAGATTCTTCTGATGAGGATGAAGAAGAAGAGGCGTCTGCACCAGCTACAGACTCAGTTCCACCAGCTCCAGCGTCCACTTCAGCCTCGACTCCGACCACGTCTACAGAAGGCTTCGTCCATGGAGTGCTCCGGACTCCACCACCACCTGAAGATCAAGCCTGAGTGTCGACTTAGCACTATGCATTTTCTAGGAACTTTTTGGTAACTTGTTGCCAAAGGGGGAGAAAATGTATAGATCATAGGCTTCGAGAGAGAGTGTTGCTTTTATTCTCTCTTGTTTTATTTGGTGGTTTTTCGAACTTTGTTTGCTTTTCTGTGAGATACTATGTCATTGCTCGTGAGACATTGATGATCATGTGTTTGATCATAAGCTACACTTAATGTTTGCTTGATATTATCACCTTATCTATCTTATGTGATCATTCACTATTCTTGGTGATGAGTGCATATATTTCATTCTTATCATTTTAAGCGCTCCACCAAGATGTATGTGACATGGAAGAGTAACCCATGACTCTAACTCTTTGTGCATTTGCAGTCCAAAGCAAATTTTAAATATGCACAAATTTAGGGGGAGCTCTTACTTGTCACATACTTCTCAAAGCGACGATATATTTCATGCTTATTATCATTTGTCGAAGCTTTGATCTATATGTTGTCATCAATTACCAAAAAGGGGGAGATTGAAAGTGCAACTATCCCTAGGTGGTTTTGGTAATTCATAACAACATATAGCTCATTGAGCTAATGCTATTCCAAGATGACTATTTCAGGAAAGCTCAATGATTGGCATGGCATGGATGTGAAAGTGGAACCCTCAAAATGCTAAGGACAAAGGATTGGCTCAAGCTCAAAAGCTCAAGACTCTTCATTTTATATTTTAGTGATCCAAGATCACATTGAGTCTTTAGGAAAAGCCAATACTATCAAGGAGGGATGAGGTGTTGCTTAATGAGCCTTTTGCTTCATGTGCTTAGTGATATGCTCCAAAACCCTCAACTACTTTCCCATATCCACATATGACCTAAACCCTAAGCCAAACTCGGTCCTACCGATTCTTTCTATCCGGCGCCACCGAGTTTCACTTGTCATAAGCCACTGCCAAACCCTAGCAATTCAGTTCTACCGATAGGGATCTCGGTCTCACCGAGATGGGATTGCAAACTCTTTGTTTCCCTTTCGTAACTTTTTGGTCTCACCGAAAGAGCGAATCGGTCCCACCGAGATTGCAGTGTAAACTCTATGTTTCCTTTTTGTAACTTTTCGGTCTCACCGAAAGAGCAAATCGGTCCCACCGAGTTTACCTGACCAACTCTCTGGTTAGCTTATTACCAAACTCGGTTTGGCAAGAAACCAAAGTTGTCGTTTCTTAAAGTTTGGGGTTGCGATGCTTATGTGAAAAAGCTTCAACCTGATAAGCTCGAATCCAAATCAGAGAAATGTGTCTTCATAGGATACCCAAAGGGAACTGTTTGGTACACCTTATATCATAGATCCAAAGGCAAGACATTCGTTGCTAAGAATGGATCCTTTCTAGAGAAGGAGTTTCTCCCGAAAGAAGTGAGTGGGAGGAAAGTAGAACTTGATGAGGTAACTGTACCTGCTCCCTTATTGGAAAGTAGTTCATCACAAAAACCGGTTCCTGTGACACCTACACCAATTAGTGAGGAAGACAATGATGATGATCATGAAACTTCAGATCAAGTTACTACTGAACCTCGTAGGTAAACCAGAGCAAGATCCGCACCAGAGTGGTATAGTAATCCTGTTCTGGAAGTCATGTTACTTGACCATGACGAACCTACGAACTATGAGGAAGCGATGATGAGCCTAGATTCTGCAAAATGGCTTGAGGCCATGAAATCTGAGATGGGATCCATGTATGAGAACAAAGTGTGGACTTTGGCTGACTTGCCCGATGATCGGCAAGCCATCGAGAATAAATGGATCTTCAAGAAGAAGACTGACGCTGACGGTAATGTTACTGTCTACAAAGCTAGACTTGTTGCGAAAGGTTTTCGACAAGTTCAAGGAGTTGACTACGATGAGACCTTCTCACCCGTAGCGATGCTTAAGTCTGCCTGAATCATGTTAGCAATTGCCGCATTTTATGATTATGAAATTTGGAAAATGGATGTAAAGACTGCATTCCTGAATGGATTTCTGGAAGAACAATTGTATATGATGCAACCTGAAGGTTTTATCGATCCAAAGGTTACTAACAAAGTGTGCAAGCTCCAGCGATCCATTTATGGACTGGTACAAGCCTCTCGGAATTGGAATAAACGTTTTGATAGTGTGTTCAAAGCATATGGTTTTATAAAGACTTTTGGAGAAGCCTGCATTTACAAGAAAGTGAGAGGGAGCTCTGTAGCATTTCTAATATTATATGTGGATGGCATATTGTTGATTGGAAATGATATAAAAGGATACTTGAATAAGAGTTTTTCAATGAAAGACCTCGGTGAAGCTGCTTATATATTGGGCATCAAGATCTCTAGAGATAGATCAAGACGCTTAATTGGACTTTCACAAAGCACATACCTTGATAAAGTTTTGAAGAAGTTCAAAATGGATCAAGCTAAGAAGGGGTTCTTGCCTGTGTTACAAGGTGTGAAGTTGAGTAAGACTCAATGCCCGACCACTTCAGAAGATAGAGAGAAAATCAAAATTGTTCCCTATGCTTCAGCCATAGGCTCTATCATGTATGCAATGTTGTGTACCAGACCTGATGTGTGCCTTCCTATTAGTCTAGCAGGGAGGTACCAAAGTAATCCAGGAGTGGATCTGTAACACCCTAGTTGTAATTTACCTAATATGTAATCCAACTCTTGCCGTTTCCGGCACTAAGTTATTTTATTTTCTCGGGTTTGGGTTTTTGTCTCCATGTGTTGTTGTCGTTGTCATGCATCTCATATCATGTCATCATGTGCATTGCATTTGCATATGTGTTCGTCTCATGCATCCGAGCATTTTCCCCGTTGTCCGTTTTGCATTCCGGTGCTCCGTTCTCCTCCGGTGGTCATTTCTACCTTTGTTTCGTGTGTGGGGGTTAAACATTTCCGGATTGGACCGAGACTTACCAAGCGGCCTTGGTTTACCACCAGTAGACCGCCTGTCATGTTTCATACCATTTGGACTTCGTTTGATGCTCCAACGGTTAACCGAGGGACCGAGAAGGCCTCGTGTGTGTTGCAGCCCAACATCCTTCCAATTTGGCCCAAAACCCACCTTAACCCTCTCCATCATCTAGAGCGTTCGATCATGATCGCGTGGCCGAAAACCGCACCTCATTTGGACACTCCTAGCTCCCTGTATCCCTATAAATAGCCCCCTCCGAAATTTCACGTCTCCTTCTTCCCCCGAAACCCCTAGATCTGTCTCCCCCGCGCCGCCGGACACGTCCGAACCAGGCCGGACGTGTCCGACCCAGCCGCCACCACCACGTGTCCGCCTCCCACTCGCCGCCGCCCGCGCCCACATCGACCGCGCCGCCATCCTGCGCGGGCCCGCCGGGGCCCAAGGCCGGCCCCCGCGGCCCGAGCTTCCTCACGGCCGCGCCCGAGCGCCCCGCGCCCATCTTCCCCGGCGCCGTTCGCCGGCCGAGCTCCGGCGAGCTCAGGCGCTGCTCCGCCGCGCCGCCCCTCGCCGCCGCGGCCATCGCCGGCGCCGCCCGCGGCCACCCAGGCCCGCGTCTCCTCCTCGACCTCCCTCACCGGCCGGCCCCCTCCAACTCTGGTGGATCTTGCTACAGTAACTCCAGCGAGGTGCATCGGGAACCGTGCCAGATCCAGATCTGGAACTTTGCCTCGGTTGACTTTCTCCCGAAACCCAAATTATTTTGCATACTTTGACCTGCTATATCTCCGCATCCGTAGCTCCGTTTTGGGCATGTAGCATATAAAAATGTTTGTCTCAGAGAGTACATCATTTCAGCTAATTGCATCATTTTTATTTGAGTTCATCTTGATGCCCAAAATGCTGTTGGAAGAGTGCTATTTGAGTTAATTGTCAGATCTGCTACACCAAATAGCTATTTGTCATTTTTGCCATGATTAATGTGTGCATGATATGCCCCTGAGCTCTACATGTGTTTTGTTATATGCTTTGCCATCATTCCAGAGGTGCTATCCATGTATTTTTGTGATATGTGTGGTGACTAGCACAAGCTTGCAAAGTGGTGCATTCGTTAATGTTGATTTCAGGGACTTAGCAATTCCACTAAGTCCTTGATCTGTTTTTATCAATATGCCATATGTTCATGTTGTTTCCTAGTGATCCATGTCTCTTTTGAGGATGATCAGTAAGGATGTTTTGTTAATCTTGTAGTGCTCTATCCATCCATGTCTTTGTTTGCAATTATGGAGCACCCTAGCTTGAGTCAATCGAGCTCTACTTTTGCTATTTCGTGAATCTGGGCAGATTGTCTACTTATTAGCGATTTTGCCGAGGATGTTGTAGTTGATCCGTGCATGCTATGTTGTTGTTCTTGCCATTTCTAGCTTATACAATGTGTATTCCTGATGGATGTATGCTTATATTGTCATGACATGCTCTGTAGTGAGTGCATCGAGCTCGTAAACATGCCTACTTGATATCTGATTTGCATGCTCCAGTTTTTCACCAAGTCTGTGATCTGATTATGTTTTTGCCATGTTCACATGCTTGCAATTGTATTTTTCTGATCCCTTTTGGCTCAAGGTCACTAAGGGACTTTTGTTAAGCTCTTTGAGTAGGTCCATGCCATGCCTTACTTTGCCATGTTAAGTTCCTGTAGCATATAGTTTTCATGCTCCAAAGTGTGCTACCTGATCTGAAATTCCAGACTAGTGTTAATTTCACTAAGTCTGAAATCTGTTTACCAATTGCACTTTTGCCATGCTTGTTTGAACCTGTTAATGGATGAATTGACCGTAGCTCAGTGTTCATCTTTTGTTAAGAATTATGAGTGGATCCCTGCCGTGTATTTTGTTGCCATTTTGAGTGTTGTACCATGTTTGTCTTGTTGCATTTAGATGGCTACTTGCTGTTTATCGCAGATCGGTGCCATATTTGTTTTGCTTGCCATTTCCAAACCGTGTCTCCGATTCTGGTGTTCTTTATATCGATTTCAACCAAAATCACCTCATCTTTCTAGTGGCACTCTTGTATTTCCAAGTTGAGGCCAGGTTCATTCATCCCTTGTCAAATCTTGCATATGCACCACATATCGCATCCCGCATAGCATACCATGTTTGCATCATGTTGTTTGAGTTTTGCACGTGGTTGATTGTGTCCTTTTTGCTTGTTTGTCTTGCTTGGGTAGAGCCGGGAGACGAGTTCGCTAACGAGGATCCCATTGAGTTTGCTTTCGAGGATCCAGTCAACTCTGACAACTTTGCAGGCAAGATGATCATACCCTCGAAATCTCTTCTATCTTTGCTTTGCTAGATGCTCGCTCTTTTGCTATGCCTATGCTACGATGCCTACCACTTGCTTATCAGGCCTCCCAAATTGCCATGTCAAACCTCTAACCCACCATGTCCTAGCAAACCATTGATTGGCTATGTTACCGCTTTGCTCAGCCCCTCTTATAGTGTTGCTAGTTGCAGGTGAAGATTGGAGACCGTTCCTTGTTGGAACATTGTTTACTTGTTGGGTTATCAGTATATTATCTTGTTATCTTAATGCATCTATATACTTGGTAAAGGGTGGAAGGCTCGGCCTCTCGCCTAGTGTTTTGTTCCACTCTTGCCGCCCTAGTTTCCGTCATATCGGTGTTATGTTCCCGGATTTTGCGTTCCTTACGCGGTTGGGTGATAATGGGAACCCCTTGACAGTCCGCCTTGAATAAAACTCCTCCAGCAATGCCCAACCTTGGTTTTACCATTTGCCACCTAGCCTTTTTCCCTTGGGTTTCGCGGACTCAAGGGTCATCTTTATTTTAAACCCCCGGGCCAGTGCTTCTCTAAGCGTTGGTCCAACCTAGAGCACCGTGCGGGGCCGTCCCTTGGCAACTTGGGTTACGTTGGCTCCCATACGCTTAGCTTATCCGGTGTGCCCTGAGAACGAGATATGTGCAGCTCCTATCGGGATTTGTCGGCACATTCGGGCGGTGTTGCTGGACTTGTTTTACCATTGTCGGAGTTGTCTTGTAGAACCGGGATGCCGAGTCTGATCGGAATGCCTCGGGAGAAGGTATATCCTTCGTTGACCGTGAGAGCTTGTCATGGGCTAAGTTGGGACTCCCCTGCAGGGATTTGAACTTTTGAAAGCCGTGCCTGTGGTTATGGGCAGATGGGAATTTGTTAATGTCCGGTTGTAGATAACTTGAACCTTAACTTAATTAAAATGAATCAACTGTGTGTGTTACCGTGATGGTCTCTTCTCGGCGGAGTCCGGGAAGTGAACACGGTGTTGGAGTAATGCTTGTCGTAGGTTGTTCTCTAGTTCTTCGTTCGTGCTTTGCCTTCTCTTCTCGCTCTCTTTTGTGAACAGGTTAGCCACCACATATGCTAGTTGCTTGCTGCAGCTCCACATATTACCTTACCTTACCTATAAGCTCAAATAGTCTTGATCGCGAGGGTGCGAGATTGCTGAGTCCCTGTGGCTCACAGATTACTTCCAAACCAGATGCAGGGCCCGATGACTCCGTTCCAGATGATGCGCTTGAGCTCAAGTGGGAGTTCGATGAAGCTTCCCGTCGTTACTATGTGTCTTTCCCTGATGATCAGTAGTGGTGCCCAGTTGGGGCGATCGGGACCGTGTTGCATGTTGGGTTGATCTTTTATTTAGGCACCATAGTCGGGCCATGAGTGATTGGATGATGTAATTCTATTTATGTACTTTGTTTGACGTGGCGAGTGTAAGCCAACTATGTACCTTCCCTTTTTTATCTATTTACATGGGATGTTGTGAAGATTGCCTTACTTGCGACATTTCTTTCAATGCGGTTATGCCTCTAAGTCATGCTTCGACACGTGGGAGATATAGCCGCATCAAGGATGTTACAAGTTGGTAATCAGAGCCTTCCCTGACCTTAGGAGCCCCCACTGCTTGATTGTTTTTAGAAGCCGTTGTTGAGTCTAGAAAAATGTTTTGAGTCATTTAGGAATTATATATCGGAGAGTTTAGGAATTCTTTTTACTCCTCAGTCCCTTCATCACTCTGGTAAGGCATCCTGACGTAGAGTTTTGACTCTTCTCTTCTCAAATTTCACTAAATTTTTTTAGGATCACGCGGGTATCTTGGAATCGTTCCGATGGATTTGTGACGAGAACATTGTTCTTGGTGCCTCCTGTCATTTAGGGGTTGTGGCAGTGTCCCGGGGAGTTGAGCTCCGAGGTGTTGTCCTCACAATTTTATCGTTGCAGTTCTGGAATACCTGAGTTTAGTATGCCGACATCGAAAATCTCTTTTATGCAGTTGTTGGTGAGATAACCTCGACACCACTCAGTACTGGGGCGGGAGTTCGGGAGTATTGCCATAACTTGTATAACGGATGCTTTTCGAAGGTTGAGGTAGATGGTTTCTGAAGTTTTCTCGGTTATGTGTTGAAGGATGGATACAGCTGGATGTAGGAATTGCTATATTTGGGTGAGATATTATGCTTCCCCTGTATCCCCAACACCTGATTGCATAACCGGAAAGGTTCGGGAGTTTCATAGGTGGGAATTCTTGTAGCTCTAGCTCTTCTTCCACGGATATTTGGTTTGAGATTGGGTGATCTTTACCGAGTATTCGTTCGTGATCCGTACCTTGTTGATTTATTCCTCTACCTAAATTCTAAGTGGCTTCTCAATTTATGGATATGTGACCATTTCAAGTGGAATGCATTCGTTCTTATGTTCGGATGTGAAGACTATATGTTGCAATTTCAACCCGCTTGATTCAGCTTCTATTTTATCTGTCAATGTGCTAACGGATGTCACCCTCTTCTGGATGGCTCCCGCTAAGAGCAACAATCAAAATCAGAATCAGGATCCGCCACCACCTCCCCCTCCTCCGGAGTCATGGCAAGCTGTGATGGCTGCTAGCAATGCAAACACGCAGTTGATCATGCAAATTCTTCAAGAGTGCAACCAAGCGAACCAAGGCAACCAAGGAAACAATTAGAATCACTTTGCTACACTCAACCAGTTCCTTGCTAACCAGCCAAAGACCTTTCGCAATTGTGTTGAGGCAACTGATGCTGACGATTCGCTTGTGGACTTGTGCAAGCATTTCGAGTGCAGTAACGTCAGGCCTGAGGACTTTGTCAAGTTCGCTTCCTTCCAACTCAAAGACCAAGCCGCAGAATGGTTCCAGGAGTATAAGGATTCCAGAGGAGGCCGTGTGATTACCTGGGATGAATTCCGTCAAGACTTCAAAGCTCATCATATTCCTCAGAGCATGGTTGAAAGCAAGTGTGAGGAATTCCGCAACCTGAAGCAAGGTTCTATGTCTGTCTATGACTACAACAAGTTGTTTCAGAAGCTCGCCCGTTTTGCTAAGCAGGACGTCCCTGACGAGAAGAGCATGATATACCAGTTTAGGGGTGGTCTCAGAGAAGAATTCTAGCTAGCTCTTGTTCACTTTGAGCCCTTGAGGTACGATGAGTTCTACAACATGGCATTGAAGCAAGAGGTTGCTCAACTGAAGTGTGATGCTTCCAAGAAGCGAGTCAGAGATGCTACTCCTTCTTCCTCTACTCAAGTGGCCAAGCAGCAGAAGTATTGGCTTCCTCCTCCTCCTCCGTCCCGTCAGCCGTATCAATAGAAGAGCAATGGTGGCAGTGGATCTTCCCACCCACCCAACCCTGGCTTTCAGAACAAGACTTCATCTCAAGCTCCAAGATCGAGTGCTCCGTATCACCGTCCGCTTTCAGAGGTCACGTGCAACAAGTGCCAACAGAAGGGTCACTATGCCAACAAATGCTTCAATCAAAGGCGTCGCCCTCCTCCTCCCATGAGATCGGCAAGTACAGCTGTGGTCATGCATAACCCCAAGCACGCCAAGGTCAACTTGCTGAATGCAGCTCAAGCAGAGGACTCGTTAGATGTCATCATGGGTAACTTTCCAGTTAACTCTTTTCCCGCAAAAGTTATTTTGGACACTGGTGCATCGCATTGTTTCATGTCAAGATCATTTGTTTCCAAGCATGACTTCGTTTCGCAAATGTTGGGTAAACCTATGGGAGTGGTTTCTCCGGCTAAGTCTATGAGGGCTACTTCAATAGTCCCGGATGTTTCTATCATGATGGGTGATTTCAAGTTTCTGGCTTCTCCAATAGTCCTTGGTAACTCGGATATTGATCTTATTCTCAGAATGGATTGGATTTCTAAGCACAAGGCTCAGCTTGATTGTGCTGCCAGCAGATTCAATTGACCCATTCGTCTGAGGATGTAATTGTCTTTGCCGCTAATGACGATACAATCCGTCTATTTTCTCTCAATGAGAAGGGTGAACTGGATGCCATCTCACAAATTCCAGTCGTTTGCGAATATCAAGACGTCTTTCCAGAAGAGCTTCCAGGAATGCCTCCGCACCGGCTAGTCGAATTCGTCATCGATCTTGAGCCTGGCACGGAACCGGTTTGCAAGCGTCCCTACAAGCTCGGACCTGAAGAGTTGAAGGAGCTGAAGAAGCAACTCGATATTCAAGAGCGAATGGGTCTCATCCGACCTAGTTCCTCTCCGTGGGGTTGTGGAGTACTCTTTGTGAAGAAGAAGGATGGAACGGACCGACTTTGTGTTGACTACCGTCCATTGAACAAGAAGACTATTAAGAACAAGTACCCACTTCCCAACATCAACAAGCTGTTCGAACAAATCAAAAGTGCCCAAGTATTCTCCAAGCTTGATCTCCATATGGGCTATCACCAGATTCGAATCCGTGAGCAAGATATTCCCAAGACGACTTTCAGGACAAGCTATGGTTCATATGAATACACTGTCATGTCTTTTGGCCTCGTCAACGCTCCTCCGACTTTCTCTCGCATGATGAATTTCATCTTCAACGCCTACACAAATGACTTTGTTTTGGTCTATCTCGACGACATTCTGGTCTTTTCGAAGAACAAGGAAGATCATGCCAAGCATTTGCGTTTGGTACTCGATAAGCTCAGGGAACACCAGTTCTACGCCAAGTTCTCAAAGTGCGAGTTTTGGCTCGATGAGGTTCTATATCTTGGGCATATCATCTCTGACAAGGGCATTGCGGTGAATCCTAAGAAGGTGTCTGCAATTGTGAATTGGGAACCACCTCAGAACGTGAAGCAACTCCGTAGCTTCCTCGGTCTCGCAAGCTACTGTCGAAGGTTCGTTGAGAACTTTTCTAAGATCGCGAAGCCTCTTTCAAACCTTCTCCAGAAGCACGTCAAGTACGTTTGGTCTCCGGAATGTGACATCGCTTTCAACACTTTAAAAGAGAAATTGGTCACTGCTCCAGTTCTGACTCCTCCTGATGAATCCAAACCGTTCGAGGTCTTCTGCGATGCCTCTCTTCAAGGTCTTGGTGCAGTGTTGATGCAAGAGAAGAAAGTTGTGGCTTATACCTCTCGTCAGTTGAAGCCCAACGAGAAAAACTACCCCACTCATGACCTCGAGTTGGCAGCAGTCGTGCATGCTCTTTTGACTTGGAGACATCTCTTATTGGAAAGAAAAGTGGACATTTTCACTGACCACAAGAGTCTCAAGTACATCTTCACTCAGCCTAATCTCAACCTCAGGCAGACTCGTTGGGTCGAAATGATTCAAGAGTATAATCCGAGTATCGAGTATACTCCAGGCAAGGCCAATGTGATTGCCGACGCATTGAGCAGGAAGGCTTATTGCAATAGTCTGATTCTCAAGCCTTACCAACCCAAGCTTTGTGAAGCTTTCCACAAACTCAATCTGCAAGTTGTTCCTCAAGGTTTCCTCGCCAACCTTCAAGTCTCTCCTACCTTGGAAGACCAGATTCGCGAGGCTCAACTTCTTGATGCTATGGTGAAGAAGGTGAAGATTGGGATTGCCAAGAGTCAACCCAAGTACAAGTGCTACCGCCTTGATGACAAGGATACTCTCTTCTTCGAGGATCGTATTGTTGTGCCCAAAGGTGACCTTCGTAAAGTGATCATGAATGAGGCTCACAATTCACTCCTATCCATCCACCCTGGGAGTACGAAGATGTATCAGGACCTCAAGCAGGCTTATTGGTGGACTCGAATGAAGCGCGAGATTGCTCAATTCATGAATGAGTGTGATGTCTGCAGAAGAGTGAAGGCAGAACACCAAAGGCCAGATGGTCTCCTCCAACCTCTTGCCATTCCAGAATGGAAGTTTGACCACATTGAGATGGACTTCGTTACTGGGTTTCCAAAGTCCAAGCGTGGCAATGATGCTCTATTCGTTGTCATCGACAAACTCACTAAAGTGGCTCACTTTCTGCCTATCAAAGAGTCAATCACTGCAGCTCAATTGGCAGAGCTGTATACCTCTCGGATTGTCTCGCTGCATGGTATTCCACAGGTGATCTCTTCAGACCGTGGCAGCATCTTTACCTCCAAGTTTTGGGAGTCTTTTCAGAAGGCCATGGGCACCAACATCCACTTCAGTACAACTTTCCATCCTCAAACTAGCGGTCAAGTCGAGCGTGTCAATCAGATTCTTGAAGATATGCTTAGGGCTTGTGTGATCTCCTTCGGCATGAAGTGGGAAGATTGTCTTCCATACGCCGAATTCTCCTACAACAACAGTTTTCAAGCCAGTTCGGGCAAGGCCCCATTCGAAATTCTCTATGGCAGGAAGTGCCGTACCCCTCTCAACTGGTCTGAAACCGGTGAACGTCAACTTTTGGGTAATGACTTAATAACAGAGGCAGAGGAAATGTGCAAAGTCATTTGAGATAACCTCAAAGCAGCGCAATCACGCCAGAAGAGCTACTATGATAGTAAGCACCGTGATTTGGCTTTCGAGATCGGAGATCATGTTTACCTCCACGTCTCTCCAATGAAAGGTACTCGTCGCTTCAGTATCAAAGGGAAGCTTGCATGCCTGCAGGTCGACTCTAGAGGATCCCCGGGTACCGAGCTCGAATTCGCCCTATAGTGAGTCGTATTACAATTCACTGGCCGTCGTTTTACAACGTCGTGACTGGGAAAACCCTGGCTTTAAGACTCCTGACCGCACCGTCAACTTCGAAGAAATTGATCTCCAAGAAGATCTCTCTTATCGTGAGCACCCCGTTGCTATTCTTGAAGAGACTGAACGCAAGACTCGCAATAAGTCATTCAAATTCCTCAAAGTCAAGTGGTCACACCATTCCGACGGTGAAGCCACCTGGGAACGCGAGGATCACCTCTGTTCTGAGTACCCGGCGTTCTTCCATTCCTAGATCTCGGGATGAGATCCTTTCGTAGTGGTGGAGTGTTGTAACACCCCGGTTGTAATTTACCTAATATGTAATCCAACTCTTGCCGTTTCCGGCACTAAGTTATTTTATTTTCTCGGCTTCGGGTTTTTGTTTCCGTGTGTTGTTGTCGTTGTCATGCATCTCATATCATGTCATCATGTGCGTTGCATTTGCATATGTGTTCGTCTCATGCATCCAAGCATTTTCCCCGTTGTCCGTTTTGCATTCCGGCGCTCCGTTCTCCTCCGGTGGTCATTTCTACCTTTATTTCGTGTGTGGGGGTTAAACATTTCCGGATTGGACCGAGACTTGCCAAGCGGCCTTGGTTTACCACCGGTAGACCGCCTATCAAGTTTCGTACCATTTGGACTTCGTTTGATGCTCCAACGGTTAACCGAGGGACCGAGAAGGCCTCGTGTGTGTTGCAGCCCAACACCCATCCAATTTGGCCCAAAACCCACCTTAACCCTCTCCATCATCTAGAGCGTTCGATCACGATCGCGTGGCCGAAAACCGCACCTCATTTGGACACTCCTAGCTCCCTCTATGCCTATAAATAGCCCCCTCCGAAATTTCACGTCTCCTTCCCCCGAAACCCCTAGATCCGTCTCCCCCGCGCCGCCGGACATGTCCGAACCAGGCCGGACGTGTCCGACCCAGCCGCCGCTGCCACGTGTCCGCCTCCCACTCGCCGCCGCCCGCGCCCACATCGACTGCGCCGTCATCCCGCGCGGGCCCGCTGGGGCCCATGACCGGCCCCCGCAGCCCGAGCTTCCCTGTGGCCACGCCCGAGCGCCCCGCGCCCATCTTCCCCAGCGCCGTTCGCCGGCCGAGCTCCGGCGAGCTCAGGTGCCGCTCCGCCACGCCGCCCCATCCCGCTGAACGCCGCCCCTCGCCGCCACGGCCATCGCCGGCGCCGCCCGCGGCCACCCCGGCCCGCGTCTCCTCCTCGACCTCCCTCACCGGTCGGCCCCTTTGAACTCCGGCGGATCTTGCTACAGTAACTCCGGTGAGGTGCATCAGGAACCGTGCCAGATCCAGATCTGGAACTTTGCCTCGGTTGACTTTCTCCCGAAACCCTAATTATTTTGCATACTTTGACCTGCCATGATTAATGTGTGCATGATATGCCCCTGAGCTCTACATGTGTTTTGTTATATGCTTTGCCATCTTTCCAGAGGTGCTATCCATGTATTTTTTTGATATGTGTGGTGACTAGCACAAGCTTGCAAAGTGGTGCATTCGTTAATGTTGATTTCAGGGACTTAGCAATTCCACTAAGTCCTTGATCTATTTTTATCAATATGCCATATGTTCATGTTGTTTCCTAGTGATCCATGTCTCTTTTGAGGATGATCAGTAAGGATGTTTTGTTAATCTTGTAGTGCTCTATCCATCCATGTCTTTGTTTGCAATTATGGAGCACCCTAGCTTGAGTCAATCGAGCTCTACTTTTGCTATTTCGTGAATCTGGGCAGATTGTCTACTTGTTAGCGATTTTGCCGAGGATGTTGTAGTTGATCCGTGCATGCTATGTTGTTGTTCTTGCCATTTCTAGCTTATACAATGTGTATTCCTGATGGATGTATGCTTATATTGTCATGACATGCTCTGTAGTGAGTGCATCGAGCTCGTAAACATGCCTACTTGATATCTGATTTGCATGCTCCAGTTTTTCACCAAGTCTGTGATCTGATTATGTTTTTGCCATGTTCACATGCTTGCAATTGTATTTTTCTGATCCCTTTTGGCTCAAGGTCACTAAGGGACTTTTGTTAAGCTCTTTGAGTAGGTCCATGCCATGCCTTACTTTGCCATGTTAAGTTCCTGTAGCATATAGTTTTCATGCTCCAAAGTGTGCTACCTGATCTGAAATTCCAGACTAGTGTTAATTTCACTAAGTCTGAAATCTATTTACCAATTGCACTTTTGCCATGCTTGTTTGAACCTGTTAATGGATGAATTGACCGTAGCTCAGTGTTCATCTTTTGTTAATAATTATGAGTGGATCCCTGCCGTGTATTTTGTTGCCATTTTGAGTGCTGTACCATGTTTGTCTTGTTGCATTTAGATGGCTACTTGCTGTTTATCGCAGATCGGTGCCATATTTGTTTTGCTTGCCATTTCCAAACCGTGTCTCCAATTCTGGTGTTCTTTATATCGATTTCAACCAAAATCACCTCAACTTTCTAGTGGCACTCTTGTATTTCCAAGTTGAGGCCAGGTTCATTCATCCCTTGTCAAATCTTGCATATGCACCACATATCGCATCCCGCATAGCATACCATGTTTGCATCATGTTGTTTGAGTTTTGCACGTGGTTGATTGTGTCCTTTTTGCTTGTTTGTCTTGCTTGGGTAGAGCCGGGAGACGAGTTCGCTAACGAGGAGCCCATTGAGTTTGCTTTCGAGGATCCAGTCAACTCTGACAACTTTGCAGGCAAGATGATCATACCCTCGAAATCTCTTCTATCTTTGCTTTGCTAGATGCTCGCTCTTTTGCTATGCCTATGCTACGATGCCTACCACTTGCTTATCAGGCCTCCCAAATTGCCATGTCAAACCTCTAACCCACCATGTCCTAGCAAACCATTGATTGGCTATGTTACCGCTTTGCTCAGCCCCTCTTATAGTGTTGCTAGTTGCAGGTGAAGATTGGAGACCGTTCCTTGTTGGAACATTGTTTACTTGTTGGGTTATCAGTATATTATCTTGTTATCTTAATGCATCTATATACTTGGTAAAGGGTGGAAGGCTCGGCCTCTCGCCTAGTGTTTTGTTCCACTCTTGCCGCCCTAGTTTTCGTCATATCGGTGTTATGTTCCCGGATTTTGCGTTCCTTACGCGGTTGGGTGATAATGGGAACCCCTTGACAGTCCGCCTTGAATAAAACTCCTCCAGCAATGCCCAACCTTGGTTTTACCATTTGCCACCTAGCCTTTTTCCCTTGGGTTTCGCGGACTCAAGGGTCATCTTTATTTTAAACCCCCGGGCCAGTGCTTCTCTAAGCGTTGGTCCAACCTAGAGCACCGTGCGGGGCCGTCCCTTGGCAACTTGGGTTACGTTGGCTCCCATACGCTTAGCTTATCCGGTGTGCCCTGAGAACGAGATATGTGCAGCTCCTATCGGGATTTGTCGGCACATTCGGGCGGTGTTGCTGGACTTGTTTTACCATTGTCGGAGTTGTCTTGTAGAACCGGGATGCCGAGTCTGATCGGAATGCCTCGGGAGAAGGTATATCCTTCGTTGACCGTGAGAGCTTGTCATGGGCTAAGTTGGGACTCCCCTGCAGGGATTTGAACTTTTGAAAGCCGTGCCTGTGGTTATGGGCAGATGGGAATTTGTTAATGTCCGGTTGTAGATAACTTGAACCTTAACTTAATTAAAATGAATCAACTGTGTGTGTTACCGTGATGGTCTCTTCTCGGCGGAGTCCGGGAAGTGAACACGGTGTTGGAGTAATGCTTGTCGTAGGTTGTTCTCTAGTTCTTCGTTCGTGCTTTGCCTTCTCTTCTCGCTCTCTTTTGTGAACAGGTTAGCCACCACATATGCTAGTTGCTTGCTGCAGCTCCACATATTACATTACCTTACCTATAAGCTCAAATAGTCTTGATCGCGAGGGTGCGAGATTGCTGAGTCCCTGTGGCTCACAGATTACTTCCAAACCAGATGCAGGGCCCGATGACTCCGTTCCAGATGATGCGCTTGAGCTCAAGTGGGAGTTGGATGAAGCTTCCCGTCGTTACTATGTGTCTTTCCCTAATGATCAGTAGTGGTGCCCAGTTGGGGCGATCGGGACCATGTCGCATGTTGGGTTGATCTTTTATTTTGGCACCATAGTCAGGCCATGAGTGATTGGATGATGTAATGCTATTTATGTACTTTGTTTGACGTGGCGAGTGTAAGCCAACTATGTACATTCCCTTTTTTTCTCTATTTACATGGGATGTTGTGAAGATTGCCTTACTTACGACATTGCTTTCAATGCGGTTATGCCTCTAAGTGTGGAGCCATCGCTACTTGGAAGCTTAAAGGGGTTAAAACAGGACAAAGGACACGAGGGTTTATACTGGTTTGGCCCCTTGCGGTGAAGGTAAAGGCCTAATCCAGTTTGAGGTGGTATTTCTTATGTTTTGATTGCTAAGGAGCGAATCCGCTTGACCTAGCTTCCGATCTGTGGTTACTTGTCCTGAACCGCCGTCGGGTCATCCCTTTATATACAGAGGTTGACGCCCAGTGGCTCATAGAGTCCCGGCCGGCTCATAAACAGTGTCCGGCTCGGTCTCTAATTATTCCTACCTTACAATACAAGTTATGTACATATGGCGGTTTATCTCTACGGGCCTTGAGTCACCTTTGGGTCTTGGACCCTTAACTGAACCGCCATCTTCCAGAGCTGACTTGGGCTTCATGAATCGCCATAGGTGTAACCCGGCCCCTCCTGGGCGGGTCATACCTAATAGTCATATCCCCAACAGCCAGTTCTTCCATTTCCAATGCATGTAGTCAAGAGTTCCAAGCAAACATGGCCACCCTCTTGCTTCTGAGTTTGCGAGAGGCCTCCCGGTGTCTGCCACAGTTGGTTCTCTCAGATACCGAGGTCCGAACACCTCGACCACGGTAATTGCAAACCTGCCATGGCATCTCCGCGTGTTCTCTCAGACATCCATAGGTAACCGTCCCATGAATCAGCGTCTGTGCCATATGCAAGCATCCGGAGTGCGGTTTTGCACTTCTGGTAACCAGAGTAGTGATACGTCCTTTTTGCATCATGTTTTGCTACTGTTATTTAAAATGTTTTTGATCAATATAATACTTTGTGGTGCAATTCTAATGACTTTTCTCTCTTATCTACAAGATTTACACGAAGAGGGAGATTGTCGGCAGCTGGAATGCTGGACCAGAAAAAGCTAGATCAGAGATACCTATTCTGCACAACTCCAAATAAGCTGAAATTTCACGGAGAATTATTTTGGAATATATAAAAAATACTGGAGAAAAGAAATACTAGAGGGGGCCCACCAGGTGACCACGAGGCACCTGGATGCGCCCACCCCCCTCGGCGGACCCAGGTGGCTCGTGGGGCCCTTAGCCATCCTCCGAGGCCCATCTTCTCCTATATGATGTCATTTGCCCTAGAAAATATCAAGAGAGGACTTTCGGGACGAAGCGCCACCGTCTCGAGGCGGAACCTGGGCAGGAGCACTTTTGCTCTCCGGCGGAGCGATTCCACCGGAATACTTCCCTTCTGGAGGGGGAAATCAAAGCCATCGACATCACTAACAACCCTCTCATCATGGGAGGAGCAATCTTCATCAACATCTTCACCAGCACTGAGGGAGTCCTGGATTAGGGGGTGTTCGGGTAGCCGGACTATACCTTCAGCCGGACTCCTGGACTATGAAGATACAAGATTGAAGACTTCTTCCCATGTCCGGATGGGACTTTCCTTGGCGTGGAAGGTAAGCTTGGCGATACGGATATTCAAGATCTCCTACCATTGTAACCGACTTTATGTAACCCTAACCCTATCCGATGTCTATATAAACCGGAGGGTTGTAGTCCCTAGGCAATCAACTCCATACACAACAATCATACCATAGGCTAGCTTCTAGGGTTTAGCCTCCTTGATCTCGTGGTAGATCTACTCTTGTACTAACCATATCGTCAATATTAATCAAGCAGGACGTAGGGTTTTACCTCCATCAAGAGGGCCCGAACCTGGGTAAAACATCGTGTCCCTTGTCTCCTGTTACCATCCGGCCTTGACGCACAGTTCGGGACCCCCCACCCGAGATCCGCCGGTTTTGACACCGACATTGGTGCTTTCATTGAGAGTTCCTCTGTGTCGTCGCCTTTAGGCCCGATGGCTCCTTCGATCATCAACAACGATACGGTCCAGGGTGAGACTTTCCTTCCCGGATGGATCTTCGTCTTCGGTGGCTTCGCTCTGCGGGCCAATTCGCTCGGCCACCTGGAGCAGATCGAAAGCTACGCCCCTGGCCATTAGGTCAGGTTTGGTAGCCTAAACTACACGGCTGACATCCATGGGGACTTGATCTTCGACGGATTCATGCCACAGCCAAGCGCGCCGCACTGTCTCGATGGGCACGATATAGCTCTGCCGCCGGACAGCGCCTTGGAGGCCGCATACGCGTCGGTTCCGACCCCTAACTTGGAGCCTATTGTGCCAATTGAGGATGAGCAGTTGGACGTCACCTCGGGGGCTGCGATCCCAAAAGCGATCGAGCCGAACGCTAGCCCCGTACTCTGAACGACCCGTGACTCCGAGGATCCGGACTCCTCCCCGGAATCCGAACCCCCCGCACCCCTGCCAATCGAATCCGATTGGGCGCCGATAATGGAGTTCACCATTGCAGACATCTTTCAGCATTCGCCTTTTGGCGTCATCCTGAATTCTCTTAAGTCTCTCCCTTTATCAGGAGAGCCCTGGCCGGACTACGGTCAGCGAGGCTGGAATACGGACGATGAGGAAATTCAAAGCCCACCCACCACCCACTTTGTAGCCACTATCGACGATCTAACTGACATGCTTGACTTCGACTCCGAAGACATCGACGGCATGGACGACGATGCAGGAGACGAACAAGAACTAGCACCTGTAGGGCGCTGGAAAGCCACCTCGTCATATGACATATATATGGTGGATACTCCAAAAGATGGAGATGGCGATGGAACAGTGGGGCATGACGCCCCCAAGAAACAGCAAAAGCGCCGGCGTCAGCGGCACCGCTCTAAATCCCGCCAAAGCAAAAACGGTGATTCTGGCACGGGAGATAATACTACCCCGGATAGCGCCGAAGAACACCCACCTCAGCAAGATTCGGCACAGGATGATGGAAAAGCCAGCCCTCATGAGAGAGCAGCAGACCGAGTGGTCGAGGATGATAACTATACGCCTCCCTCCGAAGACGAGGCAAGCCTCGATGACGACGAATTTGTCATACCATCAGACCCCGCCGAACAAGAGCGTTTTAAACGCAGGCTTTTAGCCACAGCAAGCAGCCTCAAGAAAAAGCAGCAACAACTTAGAGCTGCCCAAGATTTGCTAGCTGACAGATGGACTGAAGTCCTTGCGGCCGAAGAGTACGAACTCGAATGCCCCTCCAACAGTTACCCGAAGCGCAGGCCGCTACCCCGATCAGAGGAGGAAGCACCTACATCACCAGCGCATGACATGGCAGACCGGCCACCTCGCGGCCGCGACAGAGAGGCTTCTCGGCCCTCCACCCAAGCCGTGCCCCGACGCCGCTCAACTAAGGCAAGGGAAAATGCGCCCGACCTACGAGACATACTGGAGGATAAGGCAAGACAAACAAGATCGATCTACGGATCGCGCAGGCGCCCTACAGCATGTGACAATGATCTTCACTCCGGATACAACAAATCCGGCCGGGCCGAACACAACAGACATAGCTCTTCCGAGCTGCGTCGTGATATAGCCCAATACAGAGGCGCCGCACACCCGCTATGCTTCACGAATGAAGTAATGGATCATAAAATCCCAGAGGGTTTCAAACCCGTAAACATCGAATCATACGATGGCACAACAGACCCGGCGGTATGGATCGAGGATTATCTCCTTCACATCCACATGGCACGCGGCGATGATCTACACGCCATCAAATACCTCCCGCTCAAACTTAAAGGACCGGCCCGGCATTGGCTTAACAACTTGCCAGCAGATTCAATCGGTTCTTGGGAGGACCTGGAAGCCGCATTCCTCGACAACTTCCAGGGCACTTACGTGCGACCGCCGGATGCCGACGACTTAAGCCACATAATTCAGCAGCCAGAAGAATCGGCCAGACAATTCTGGACACGGTTCCTAACAAAGAAAAACCAGATAGTCGACTGTCCGGACGCAAAGGCCCTAGCAGCCTTCAAGCATAACATCCGCGACGAGTGGCTTGCCCGGCACCTGGGACAGGAAAAGCCGAAATCCATGGCAGCCCTCATGACACTCAAGACCCGCTTTTGCGCAGGAGAAGACAGCTGGCTAGCTCGCAGTAACAACTTATCAAAGAACCCTGGTAATTCGGATACCAAGGACAAAAGCGGCAAGACACATCGGAATAAGCAAAAACGCCGCGTTAACAGCGACAGCAATGAAGACAAGGCAGTCAATGCCGGATTCAAAGGCTATAAATCTGGTCAGCGGAAAAAGCCATTCAAAAAGAATACTCAGGGCCCATCCAGTTTGGACCGAATACTCGATCGCTTGTGCCAGATACATGGCACCCCCGAAAGGCCAGCCAATCACACTAACAGGGATTGTTGGGTGTTCAAGCAGGCAGGCAAGTTAAGGGCCGAAAACAGAGACAAGGGGCTGCACAGTGATGACGAGGAGCCCAAGCCGCCGAACAACAATGGACAGAAGGGCTTTCCCCCACAAGTGCGGACGGTGAACATGATATACACAACCCACATTCCCAAGCGGGAGCAGAAGCGTGCGCTACGGGACGTATACGCGATAGAGCCAGTCGCCCCAAAGTTCAACCCATGGTCCTCCTGCCCGATCACTTTTGATCGAAGGGACCATCCCACTAGCATCCATCATGGCGGCTTCGCCGCATTGGTTCTCGACCCAATCATCGACGGATTTCACCTCACAAGAGTCCTCATGGACGGCGGCAGTAGCCTGAACCTGCTTTATCAGGATACAGTGCGGAAAATGGGAATAGATCCCTCAAGGATTAAGCCCACAAGAACGACCTTTAAAGGCGTTATGCCAGGTGTAGAAGCCAACTGTACAGGCTCAGTAACACTTGACGTGGTCTTCGGATCCCCGGACAATTTCCGAAGCGAAGAGTTAATCTTCGATATAGTCCCGTTTTGCAGTGGCTATCACGCCCTGCTCGGACGAACTGCATTCGCAAAGTTCAATGTGGTGCCGCACTACGCATATCTTAAGCTCAAGATGCCAGGCCCTCGAGGAGTAATTACGGTCAACGGAAACACCGAACGCTCCCTCCGTACGGAGGAGCATACGGCGGCTCTCGCACCGGAGGTACAAAGTAGCCTTCTCTGGCAATTCTCCAGTCCGGCCATTAAAAAGCCAGACACTGCCAAGCGCGCCCGGAGTAATCCACAGCAGGACCGCCTGGCACGCTTTGAGCAAGCGTAGCAATGCAGCCCCAACCCCAGCTTTTGCAACATAGCGAAACCCGTACCTCGCGTACATAACTACGCCCTGGAAATAGCATGGGCACAGGAGAAGGGGCACAATAACGGCACACCCAAAATACGGCTTAAAACGTACTAGGGGCTGCCGGATTCTTTTTTTAATATTTCTTACTTTCAGGACTGCATACTTTGGACGACCTGTTCGGCAATTCGACTGCCGCACAAACGATGCAAGATCCAGGGAGGCAGACAAGCCATGCAGAATTATGGAACTCCCAGGTGGTCTCTGTTACGAGCGGTATACCTGTTTTAAATACAATTCCGCGGCCTGCCCCTGGTCAGGACATACTGAATAGTCCAATATCTTTTGCTTACCACACTATCTGTATCGTTCGGCTTTGATAAATAGCCTCTCTATAAACAATGCATAGCTTTTTGTCTATTTTTTGCATTATCCTCTCTTTTATATATGTTCATTAATGACATGTTGCACCCATACACTGTGGTACGGCAAGTATGCCAGGGGCTTCAGTACCCTTTAATATGGTGTGAGAAGTCCGTACACTATCACAAGTGTGGCACCCCGAACTTATATCACTATATGCATCGGCTCCGAATCATGATTTGGGTCAATAGTTGGGTTTGCCCGGCTCCTATGTTTTGGTGCCTTACGTTCCGCTATATCGGCTAAGGTAGCACTAGGAGAACCACTGCAATTGTGCCCCGGTTGAGCTGGGTTAAGCACCTCAGTGGAGAAAGCTAAAACTGACTGTCATGATGAGGTGAGAGACCAGTCGCTGTCCGAGAGGTTTTTTGAGTCCCTAAAGACTTATGCCGCTTCAAGCGAGGAGCCGGATTTGTCTGGCCAAGGCGTGGATAGCGCCCCGAACTCGGTCTTCCAAACTAGGGGCTTCGCCGAAATTTAAAATTATAAAGTTCTATGGCTAAGTGAGAGTGTTCAAGCATTATAGTCCAATTGCCTGGTTCATCGTGCTGAGCGCCTCCCTCGAAGGACCCAACCATGGGAAAAAGAGCGCTCAGGTTTATCACCGAACACCCCAGCACTAGTGGCATGGGGGCAGAAGCCGACGACTGGCCATCTCTCAATTTTTGATAAACGGCCGCACAGAAAATAATATTTCAAATTCAATAAGCATTGCTTAGCGCATATGAACAAGTTTTCAGCGCACAGGATAAACATGAGCGAGTTCATTCAAAAATTACATCCTTGGTACATTCATCCGCCACAAGGCGGGCACCCGCAAGAACATCCTTATAGTAGTTCTCGGGCTTGCGATGCTCCTTCCCCGGCGGCGGCCCGTCCCTCACAAGCTTCTCACCGTCCAGCTTAACCCAGTGCACCTTTGCACGGGAAAGGGCCCTACGGGCTCCTTCGATGCAGACGGACCGCTTGATGACCTCGAGCCTTGGACAGGCCTCCACCAGCTACCGCACCAGCCCGAAGTAACTCCCAGGCAGGGCCTCTCCGGGCCACAGCCGAACTATGAAGCCCTTCATGGCCTGTTCGGCCGCCTTGTGGAGCTCGACCAACTATTTCAGCTGGTCGCTCAAGGGCACAGGGTGTCCGGCCTCAGTATACTGAGACCAGAACACCTTCTCCGTCGAGCTGCCCTCTTCAGCTCGGTAGAATGCGGTGGCATCGGATACGCTGCAGGTAAGATCTGCGAATGCCCCTGGAGAACTCTGGATTCAGGTAAGTAACAAGTAGTTTACTTTTATATTTCTGCTTTGCATAAAGAATGCCTTACCCGCTGCTATCTTCTTCATATCCTCCAACTCTTGGAGGGCCTTTTGGGCTTCGGCCTTGGCAGACTTGGCAGTCTCAAGGGCCGCCGCGAGCTCGGACGCTTGGGTCTTTGACTCAAGCTCCAAACTCTCATGTTTTTTCATGAGAGCCTGAAGCTCTTGCTGCACCTCACCGACCTGAGCCCCAAGTTTCTCTCGCTCGGTGCGCTCTGCGGATGTTTTCTTTTCGGCCTCAGATAGCGCCTGCTTGAGGGTCCCCACCTCAGTCGTGGCCCCTACAATAAGCAGTACAATCCTGTTATTTTTTGCAATCACGTCTCTCTATAGGCACCTTTTTCTGTAAGGTATTTCTTACCTTCTTTCTCCTCGAGCTGCCGCTTGGCAAGGCCGAGCTCTTGCTCGGTCCGCCCGAGGTCCTGTTTCAGGACACCCACCTCCGCAATCAGTGCGGCGGTGGATAGCAGCGAAGCCTGCATACGCATATTGACTCTTTATTGTTAGACTCCTGTGAAATTTAATAGATCCTCTATTCGGCTTTTCTTTCTGAATGCCAACCAGAGCATCAGGGGCTACTGTCTATGCGGTAATATTTTTACATATTTTTTACTTACCTCGAAGCCTGTTAGGAGGCTAGCGCAAGCTTCACTCAGTCCGCTCTTGGCGGACTGAACCTTCTGGATCACCATACTCATAATAGTACGGTGCTCCTCGTCGATGGAGGCGCCTTCAAGCACCTCCAGCAGATTGTCCGGCACCTCCGGTTGGACGGAGGCTGCCAGCTCAGAAGGCTTGCTCCTCTTGGAAGGAGTTCGCCTGCCGCGGTCTGGAATCGTTGAAGATTCTGGCACGGTGTCCAGCTCAAAGCCGGACTTGGAGCCCTGGGGGGCCTTGTCCCCTTTACTCCTGGAGTCCGGGAGGTCGCCTTGCGGCTCCTCCAGGACCACCTCCTCCTGCCCCGGAGCTCGTTGCGACGCCACTTCGGCGTCATCCGCAGTGCGGGGAGAGACAGCGGGCGGAACTGAGTTCACGTCCGATGAATCCAGGGAGCCGCTCGACGACTCGTTGAGTTCGGCCCGGGGCGGGCTGCATGATTATATTCGACATTAGGGAAAGCTGTGCAACGAAAGGAATATCATGAGTTAGTCTGGTACCCGAACACTTACGATTTCGCCGGACGCCTGGCCCTGTCCGGCCACTCCTCTTCGTCCTCGTCGGCGTCGGGGGCGTAGTCCGGCGGAGGGGTTTTCCTCTTCTTGGACCCTTCGGCCCCCCCTACTGGGGCGGCCTTCCTCTTCTTTCCTCCCCCCACTGGAGGGGGAGAGGTTTCTTCTTCCTCCTCCTCGTCTTCACGGGAGGAGTGCGTCTCGGACTCGTCGGACGATGAGTCCGACACCGCCATATGCCGGGAACTCTTTCGAGTCCCCGTGGTCATCTTCTTCTTGGCCTTCTTCTCCGGCACCACATAAGGCGCCGGAACTAGCAGCTTCGCTAGTAAAGCTGGGGCTGGGTCTTCGGGCAAGGGAGCCGGACAGTTAATCGATCCGGACTTCGCCCGCCAAGCCTGTCAAAGGTAAGGGAGTTTAGATCCCGCATAGAGTCAAACTATGAAAAAACTTAACATCCTGTAAAAGGTGAAAATATCTTACCTCGCTAGCATGACGCCGCGAGCTGTATCCGCGATCTTCGAAAGCGGATGTGGGAGCCTCGGCGCCTTTGGTTAGCACCTTCCAGACGTCTTCATACGTCGTGTCGAAGAGCCTGTTAAGGGTTTGGTGCTGCGCCGAATCGAACTCCCACAGATTAAAGTCCCGTTGTTGACACGGGAGGATCCGGCGGACGAGCATAACCTGGACTACATTGATGAGCTTGATCGGCTTACTCACCAGGGACTCGATGCATGTCTGAAGTCCGGTCAGCTCTTTTTCGTCGCCCCACGACAGGCCGTCTCTTTCCAGGACATAAGCCGCATGGGGGGTCTAGATCGGAACTCGGGGGCTGCGATCCATTTCGGATCGTGCGGCTCAGTGATGTAAAACCACCACGATTGCCACCCCTTCAGGGTCTCCATGAAGGAGCCCTTGAGCCATAGGACGTTGGCCATCTTGCCCGCCATGCCGCCTCCACACTCCGCCTGGTTGCCGCGCACCACCTTGGGCTTGACGTTGAAGGTCTTGAGCCAGAGGCCGAAATGGGGGCGGATGCGGAGGAAAGCCTCGCACACGACGATAAACGCCGAGATGTTGAGGACGAAGTTCGGGGCCAGATCATGGAAATCCAGGCCATAGTAAAACATGAGCCCCCAGACAAATGGGTGGAGTGGAAAACCCAGTCCGTGGAGGAAATGGGGAAGGAATACTACCCTCTCATGGGGCCTTGGGGGTGGGGAGAAGCTGCCCCTCCTCGGGAAGCCGGTGCGCGATGTCTTTGGACAAGTATCCGGCCTTCCTTAGCTTTTTGACATGGCCCTCCTTGACGGAGGAGACCATCCACTTGCCTCCTGCTCCGGACATTGCTGGAGAAGGTTGAGGTGGGAAGTGCGGGCTTGGGTGCTGGAGCTCGAGTGCGCAGGAGATGGATAGGCAAAGGAGGAAGAAGGCATAGGTAAAAAGGTGGATCCTTATCCCCTTATATGGGCGGATGCGGTTGTGCGTCCCCACCTGCCTAATAAAACTCGCTTGCCTCCCAAGCGCCGTGGTAAATGGCGCGGTTAGGGCTACCCACGTCCGTATTGATGAGAATCCCGTAAAAAGGGCACACGATCTCTGCTTTGACAAGACATGCCAAGGAAGCCGCCTCGCAAAACATGCTGAGGTGGAAAAGTAAAAACGATTCGAGTAAAGGACTTAGCTGTAGTGTGATGGCGCACTGCAGAATACGTCAGCAGATTTGATTTGTGTTAATATTATTCTCTCTATGGCAATATGTGGAAGCTTATTTTGCAGAACCGGACACTACTCTTGGTGTTTACAATCTTCTATGAAGGACTTGGACGAGGAACCCACCTTGCAATCCCGAAGACAGTTTGCGCGCCGGACTCGTCGACATTGAAGCCTGGTTCAGGGGCTACTGAGGGAGTCCTGGATTATGGGGTGTTCGGGTAGCCGGACTATACCTTCAGCCAGACTCCTGGACTATGAAGATACAAGATTGAAGACTTCGTCCCGTGTCCGGATGGGACTTTCCTTGGCGTGGAAGACAAGCTTGGCGATGCGGATATTCAAGATCTCCTACCATTGTAACCGACTTTATGTAACCCTAACCCTATCCGGTGTCTATATAAACCGGAGGCTTGTAGTCCGTAGGCAATCAACTCCATACACAACAATCATACCATAGGCTAGCTTCTAGGGTTTAGCCTCCTTGATCTCGTGGTAGATCTACTCTTGTACTACCCATATCATCAATATTAATCAAGCAGGACGTAGGGTTTTACCTCCATCAAGAGGGCCCGAACCTGGGTAAAACATCGTGTCCCTTGTCTCCTGTTACCATCCGGCCTAGACGCACAGTTCGGGACCCCCTACCCGAGATCCGCCGGTTTTGACACCGACAAGCACCATCTCATCTCAAACACTAGTTCATCTCTTGTAATCAATCTTTGCTTCAAAACCACATATTGGTACCCGTGGGTTGCTAGTAGTGTTGATTACATCTTGTAGTTGATGCTCTAGTTGGTTTATTTGGTGGAAGATTATATGTTCAGATCCTTAATGATATTCAATACCCCTCTGATCTTAAACATGAATATGATTTGTGAGTAGTTACTTTTGTTCTTGAGGACACAAGAGAAGTCTTGTCATAAGTAATCATGTGAACTTGGTATTTGTTCGATATTTTGATGATATGTATGTTGTTGTTTCCCTTAGTGGTGTCGTGTGAACGTCGACTACATGACACTTCACCATACTTGGGCCTATGGGAAGGCATTGTGGAGTAGTAATTAGATGATGGGTTGTTAGAGTGATAGAAGCTTAAACCCTAATTTATGTGCTATTCCGTAAGGGGCTGATTTGGATCCAAATGTTTCATGCTATGGTTAGATTTATATTAATTCTTCTTTCGTAGTTGTGGATGACGATGACATGTACCTAGGGTAGGGCAAAAGACCTGATCTAAGCACCCTTCCCAAGGACACTGCCCTACAGTCAAAGACACTCAAAGGACATCAAATTCTACCGACTGAAATCACCTCAGGATGCAACTCACTAGACTAGGGGTTCCACTCGGACAACCCAATTCTATTCGACCAGCATATAATCATTCGACCACATCAGAAACCACTCAGAGTACAGAAGATCAAAGGTCACTCTGGATGGCAACGGCCAGGCGTTCACTCCGTAGTCTTAATGATCATTTATATGACTTTAATACTGACGTTACCAGTAACGTCCCCCCTTTTATGTACATTGAACCTTATGTAACGGGGGATGGCTGGCGTCCTGGCGCACTCTATATAAGCCACCCCCTCCTATGGGACAAGGGTTCACACCCCCTGTAACTTCACACATAATCCAATCGACCAGCCTCCCGGCACCGAGATGTAGAGCTGTTACTTCCTCTAAGAAGGGCCCGAACTCGTAAATCTTGCATGCACAACTTCACCGTACCTAGGATCTTGCCTCCTCATACCTACCCCCATTCTACTATCAGACATAGAACCACGACAGTTGGCGCCCACCGTGGGGCAGGTGTCTTAGCGACTTTCTGGTGAGGTTGCGATTTCTCCGAGTCCTATCATCATGATTTCCGGCGAAGGTTTGGCTAAGGGCCGCGAGATCCGTCTCGACGCACTCGTTTCCATCGCCGATGACTCCGCTTGGCTTCAGGAAGCTCCCCTCAACGTCGAGACACTCCCTGTCTGTGGGGCGACGCACTTTCACGCATGCGTTCGCGGCGTCCTTCTGCGGCAGCCGTCGACCCAGTATCGGTAGGCTCCCACGGTGTCTTCACTCCCCGCTGTTCGCCATCATAAGCGATCCGGTCGGTCGCGGCTTCAGCGATGGGTGAAGCATGTGGTGGCACGACAGTCGGCCACCCCTCAAGTCGCTGCAATCGAGCTCGAAGAATCTCTCTATGGCCTGTTCGATTGGTTCCGTCGAGACCCAATCCGAGTGCGACAGCGGCGAAAGTCCTAATGGTCGACACACCGTGTAGCCTGCCTGGCATGCGTCGCAACGGTGGCGGCGATCCGTCGCGCGTTCATGAAGAGTACCACCCCGAAACGCTCTCTTCTCAGTAGAGGGAAGAATTTCACCACCACAATGTGGAGGCGCTCCACACGCCTATTGTTGGAGAGACCTCTGAGGCTCGGGCCTTGGAGGCAGCACGCCTGGCCACTTTGGCTAAGAACACTCGACTGGAGAACCTTCAGCGCGCACTCGATGAATGTGCCCGGCGGCAGGTCCCTGAGTCCAGTCGACGACAACGACAACTATTCCTGCTGGAACCACCGATATACCGCTCTCCGATTCAGAATCATACCACTGCGGCCCATATAGCAGGGTCAGTTCAGCCGTCCCAGTCGGAGGCTAGAAGAGGTTTGATGCAGATCAGAGCATTGCTCCGGGCAGCTGCAGAGCAGAACACTGCAGTGTCTCAGTCGCGTAACATAATTCATAGCAGATCTGTGGTGGCTGACATAGTCCAGTCTGCTCACAGCCCAAGATCACCTCCGCGGCATGAGGGACGTGGGCCTTGCCAAGGGCACTACTTGGGTCGGAACCACGAGCAGCACGATCATCAGATCGACCGTGATGACCGCCGTCGAGTGCCTACACCCCCTCCGAGGGGCGGATCATATGTGCCCCGGCATTATGATGATAGGCGCCCATACAACAAGGAGCGGAGGATGCCAGTCGACCCAAGGGAGCCAGGGTTTGATGCGAGATCAATTCTGGTGCAAGGTCTGGTGGACAGGAATCGAGCACACAGAGAAGGGCAGGACAGAGATCACCTGACTGGAAGCAGAGTGCATGTTTCTGGTCCAGAATGTTTTAGCAGAGCCATCAAGGCTGTAGAGATCCCTCCCAACTTCAGGTTGGCGACTGGAGTTAGTAAGTTCACTAGTGAATTGAAGCCTGACACTTGGCTTGAGGACTACCGAGTGGCTGTACAGATCCGTGGAGGAAACGATGAGGTGGCCATGAAGCACCTTCTCCTGATGCTTGAAGGGTCAGCTAGGGCTTGGTTGAATCAGTTGGCTCCGGGCAGTATATTCAGCTAGGAGGAGTTAGCCCGAGTGTTCGTCAGAATGTTTGAGGGCACATGCAAACAACCTGCAGGGTTGACAGAATTGCAACATTGTGTGAGAAAACCGAATGAAACTTTGAGGGATTACATCCAGAGATGGACCACTTTGCATCACACTATGGAGAATGTGTCTCAGCATCAAGCAGTTTGCACTTTCAAGGAGGGCGTTCAGTATCGGGAGCTCAACCTAAAATTCGGTCGGACAGGAGACATGACCCTAACCCGAATGATGGAAATAGCCACTCGGTACGCAAACGGTGAAGAAGAAGACCGACTTCGCAGTGGCAAGGGCAAACCAGTTGGCTAGGATACTGGAGGAAGTAATTCCAGTCAGAAGAAGAAGCACAAAGTGGAACCTGCGGGTCCTAGAGAGGTTGCAGTCGCAACCCAAGGAAAATTTAAGGGAAAGCCTAAATGGCCCTGGATTCCCAAGAAGGTGAAGGATTTAGCAGGGAATGATGTGTTGGATTTGCCATGTCACATTCATATCAAGAAGGATGAAGAGGGTAATCTGATTTATCCCAAACATACCACTCGACAGTGTCGAGTCCTTATACAGTAGTTCCGATAAAAACAACCCAGTGAGAAGGAGAAAGAATCTGATAAGGATGAGGACAAGGAAGAGGATGATGAAGGATTTCCCAATGTCAATTCCGCTTTGGTGATTTTTGCTGACATTGAAAGTAAAAGTCGACTGAAAGTCATCAATAGAGAAGTAAACATGGTTGCTCCAGCAACGACGGCGTACCTGAAATGGCCAAAGACTCCCATCACATTCGACCAGTCTGACCACCCACCACACGTCGCCACCTCGGGAGGCAAGCTTTGGTCATCGACCCAGTCATTGGGGGTACTCGATTGACCAAAGTCTTGATGGATGGCGGCAGTGGTTTGAACATTTTGTATGCTGAGACCCTCCGAGGGATGGGCATTCCGATGTCCAAGCTCAGCGAGAGCAACATGCGGTTCCATGGAGTCATCCCTGGAAAGAAAGCTGATTCACTCGGCCAGATCACTCTTGACGTGGTTTTTGGTGATTCAAAGAATTACCATAAGGAAAAGTTGACGCTTGAAGTTGTGGATTTTCACAGTGCCTATCATGCTATCTTGGGCAGAACTGTGTATGCTCGTT
Organism: Triticum urartu; assembly: GCF_003073215.2. NCBI lineage: Eukaryota > Viridiplantae > Streptophyta > Magnoliopsida > Poales > Poaceae > Triticum > Triticum urartu. The sequence continues at coordinate 547,153,325 of NC_053023.1, forward strand.
TCAATGCTCAACCATGTTACGTGTACCTCAAACTCAAGATGCCTGGCCCTAGGGGCATGATTACAGTCACTGGTAATCGGCAGCGAGCAGAAGAATGTTTCTAGAAGGGCTCAAAGATTGCCGATGAATAGATGGCAGCAGTAGAAATGGAAGAATACAAGAAGACTGCAGATCCGAGTGATTTATTGAGAGCTAAGAAGCCTGCTTCGGAAAGTCATCCGGTGAAACAAGGTAAGTTCATATTCACCCGACTGATCCCAATGCTGCTCCGACTCATATCTCAACCACACTCGACAGCAAGTAGGAAGAAGCGCTCATCCAGCTTCTCTATGAGAAGTGGGACATCTTCGCATGGAAACCTTCTGACATGTCAGGTGTACCCAGGGGACTGGCTGAGCACCGTTTGCGAGTCGACCCGAAAGCAAAACCTGTTAAAGAGCATCTCCGACGGTCCGCCGTGGAGAAAAGAAAGGCAATTGGCGAGGAAGTGGCTCGGCTTCTGGCAGCTGAGTTCATCCGAGAGATTTACCACTCTGAGTGGCTCGCCAACGTCGTCATGGTCCCAAAGAAAGACGATTCACTCCGTATGTGTATTGACTTCAAGCATATCAATCGGGCCTGCCTGAAAGATCAATTCCCTCTCCCCTGCATCGATCAAATAGTCGACACGTCCACGGGATGTGAGCGGTTGTCCTTTCTGGATGCATACTCTGGGTACCATCAGATCCAACTTTATGGACCCGGCGAAATAAAAACAACTTTTATCACCCCATTCGGGTGCTTTTGCTATGTTACTATGCCCTTTGGTCTCAAGAATGCTGGAGCCATATTCATGCGCATGATACAGAAGTGCCCGCTCACTCAAATTAGTCAGAATGTGGAAGCATACATGGATGACATCGTGGTTAAGTCACGTAAAGGTTCCGACCTGCTGACTGACCTCGCTAAAACCTTTGCCAATCTGAGAAGATATGATATCAAGCTTAACCCGTCGAAGTGTACATTCGGAGTTCCAGGTGGAAAGTTACTCGATTTTCTCATTTCCGAACGTGGGATAGATCCAAACCCAGAAAAAGTTGGTGGAATACTCCGAATGAAATGCCCTGTGCGCATACACGACGTTCAGAAACTTACTGGTTGTTTGGCCACTTTGAGTCAATTCATATCTCGTCTCGATGAAAAGGCATTGCCTCTTTACCGATTGATGAAGAAATCTGATAAGTTCGAGTGGACTCCTGAAGCTGATGCAGCGTTTGCAGAGCTCAAAACCCTGCCTTCCACCCAGCCGGTGCTTGCTGCTCCAATCAGCAAAGAGCCTTTACTACTTTATATTGCAGCCACTTGACAAGTTGTTAGTACAGCACTCACAGTCGAGCGGGAAGAGGAAGGTAAAGGCTACAAGGTTCAGCGCCCAGTGTACTATATTTCTGAAGTCTTAACTCCATCCAAGCAGAGATATACGCACTATCAGAAGCTTGTCTATGGAATTTACTTGACCACGAAGAAACTTGCACATTATTTATCAGATCACTCTATCACAGTCGTCAGCGATGCTCCATTGTTAGAAATTCTGGACAACAGAGATGCAACTGGTTGAGTGCCAAAGTGGGCGATTGAACTCCTTCCATTGGATATCAAGTTTGAGGCAAAGAAAGCAATCATGTCCCAAGCAATAATTGATTTCCTCGCCGAGTGGATCGAACAGCAGCAACCGACTCAAGTTCACTCGGAACATTGGACTATGTTCTTTGATGGATCCAAGATGCTGAATGGTTTTGGCGCTAGAGTAGTCCTGGTATCCCTGCGAGGTGACAAACTCAGTTATGTCCTTGAGATTCAATTTGATTCCTCCAACAATGAAGCTGAATACAAAGCTCTTCTATATGGGTTGTGAATGTCCATTTCACTTGGCGTCCGTCGCCTAATGGTCTTTGACGACTCGGATTTGGTGGTCAATCAAGTGATGAAGGAGTGGGATGTCAGGAGCCCATCTATGACTGGCTATTGCAATGTAGTGAGAAAGTTAGAAAAGAAGTTTGAAGGGCTAGAGCTCCACCACATTCCCCGACCGAAGAACCATGCAGCGGATGACCTGGCAAAGATTGGTTCCAAGCGGGAGCCCATTCCCAGCGATGTGTTCTTGGAGCATCTTCACACACCATCAGTATAATAAGAGTTCTACTGATCCGACTGAAGTTGAAATCCCAGCCGTGGTCGAGTTAATCATGGAAGTTTTGGTCATCATTCTTGATTGGACAGTGCCATATATCGCATATATTCTCAGGAGAGAGCTTCCAGAAGACGAAGATGAAGCACGTCAGATTGTCCGTTGATCCAAAGCCTTCACTGTGATAAGTGGTCGATTATATAGGGAGAGTCTGACTGGAGTTGCTCAATGATGCATTACCCCAGAGGAAGGTCGAATGATCCTCAATGATATCCACTTGGGGACCTGTGGTGACCATGCGTCCTCTCGGACAATCGTGGCCAAAGTATACCAAGCAGGTTTTTACCGGCCACGTGCAAATGTAATGGCAAAAGAAATAGTCGATAAGTGTGAGGGTTGCCAATTCTACTCCAACATATCTCACAAACCCGCTTCAGCTTTGAAGACCATTCCACTCGTCTGTCCATTCGCTGTTTGGGGGTTGGATATGGTTGGACCCCTGAGGACTGGCAGAAGTGGTTTCACTCACCTGCTTGTTGTAGTCGATAAGTTCACTAAATGGATTGAAGCCAAACCCATCAAAAACCTTGACTTGGGTATCGCCGGCAACTTCATCAGAGAGTTAACATTTAGATATGTAGTCCCGCACAGCATCATCACAAACAACGGTTCAAACTTTGATTTAGATGAGTTCAGAGCTTTCTGTGCTTCCCAGGGCACCGGGGCCGACTATGCTTTAGTCGCTCACCCACAGTCGAATGGAAAAGCAGAAAGAGCAAATGGTTTGATCTTACAAGGGTTGAAGCCCATATTGATGCGTGACCTCAATCATGCGGCTGGTGCCTAGGTAGATGAGTTACCATCAGTACCGTGTGGTCTGAGAACAATGCCCTAGAGGCAATAATAAAGTTATTATTTATTTCCTTATATCATGATAAATGTTTATTATTCATGCTAGAATTGTATTAACCAGAAACATAATACATGTGTGAATAAATAGACAAACAGAGGGTCACTAGTATGCCTCTACTTGACTAGCTCGTTGGTCAAAGATGGTTATGTTTCCTAACCATAGGCATGAGTTGTCATTTCATTAACGGGATCACATCATTAGGAGAATGATGTGATTGACTTAACCCATTCTGTTAGCTTAGCACTTGATTATTTAGTTTGTTGCTATTGTTTTCTTCATGACTTATACATGTTCCTATGACTATGAGATTATGCAACTCCCGATTACCGGAGGAACACTTTGTGTGCTACCAAACGTCACAACGTAACTAGGTGATTATAAAGGTGCTCTATAGGTGTCTCCGAAGGTACTTGTTGGGTTGGCGTATTTTGAGATTAGGATTTGTCACTCTGATTGTCAGAGATGTATCTCTGGGCCCTCTTGGTAATGCACATCACCTAAGCCTTGCAAGCATTGCAACTAATGAGTTAGTTGCGAGATGGTGTATTACGGAACGAGTAAAGAGACTTGCCGGTAACGAGATTGAACTAGGTATTGGAATACCGACGATCGAATCTCGGGCAAGTAACATACCGATGACAAAGGGAACAACGTATGTTGTTATGCGGTTTGGCCGATAAAGATCTTCGTAGAATATGTAGGAACCAATATGATCATCCAGGTTCCGCTATTGGTTATTGACCGGAGACGTGTCTCGGTCATTTCTACATAGTTCTCGAACCCGTAGGGTCCGCATGCTTAAAGTTCGGTGATGATCGTAATTAGGGTTTTTGTGTTTTGATGTACCAAAGGTTGTTCGGAGTCCCGGATGTGATCACAGACATGATGAGGAGTCTCGAAATGGTCGAGACATAAAGATTGATATATTGGAAGCCTATATTTGGATATCGGAATCGTTCCGGGTGAAATCGGGATTTTACCGGAGTACCGGGGGGTTACCGGAACCCCCTCGGGGGTTAATGGGCCTACATGGGCCCTAAGGGAGAAGAGGAGGGCCGGCCAGGGCAGGCCGCGCGCCCCCTCCCCCCTAGTCCGAATAGGACAAGGAAGGGGGGGGCGGCGCCCCCCTTTCCTCTTTCCCCCTTCCCCTTTCCTTCTCCAACAAGGCAAGAGGGGGGAGTCCTACTCCTTTATATACGGGGGAAGGGGGGCACCCCATGACACACAAGTTGATCTTCGTGATCGTTCCTTAGCCGTGTGTGGTGTCCGCTTCCACCATATTCCACCTCGGTCATATCGTAGCGGTGCTTAGGCGAAGCCCTGCATCGGTAAAACATCGTCACCGTCATCACGCCATCATGCTGACGAAACTCTCCCTTAACACTCGGCTAGATCGGAGCTCGAGGGACGTCACCGAGTTGAACGTGTGCAGAACTCGGAGGTGCCGTACGTTCGGTACTTGGATCGGTCGGATCGGGAAGACGTACGACTACTTCCTCTATGTTGTGTCAACGCTTCCGTTGCCGGTCTACGAGGGTACGTAGACAACACTCTCCCCTCTCGTTGCTATGCATCACCATGATCTTGCGTGTGCATAGGATATTTTTTGAAATTACTACGTTCCCCAACACCTTCTTCATGGTTTATGAAGCTGAGGCCGTGCTGCCGACTGATCTACTCCATAATGCCCCGCAAGTGGAGCTTTTCTCAGAGGCAGAAGCAGAACAAGCCCGGCAAGACGCTGTTGATCTTTTGGAAGAGGAAAGATAGATGGCCCTGATCATGTCGACCATTTATTAGAAGACCTTCGTTGGTTCCACGCTAGGAAGGTAAGAGGTCGAGCATTTTAGCAGGGAGACCTGGTTCTCCGAATGGATCAACAGCGACCACACAAGCTTGCTCCCTCCTGGGAAGGCCCCTTCATCATCACCAAAGTACTCCATAATGGAGCATACCACCTGTATGATGTGGAACACAAGAAAGACGAGCCACGCGCTTGGAATGTGGAGCTGCTCTGCCATTTTTATACTTAAGCATTCAGACTGTTGAGATGTAATAAGAAGTACCTTTTGGTTTGTTTATCAAAGACATGGTCTTACAATCTCCTAAAATGATTGTTATTGCTTATACATGTGTTCAAAATCCCCCACTGGGTGGCTTAGCCGCGAATCCGATTCGCCTAAGTTTCAAAAACAAAATCCTACCGAGTGAAGAGCAAGCCTCTCACTCAGGGGCTTAGCTGTAGTCCCGTACTCGCCTAAGGTAAAAAAATCCTACCAGTGGAGAACAATCCTCTCACTGGGGGGGCCTAGCTGCAGTCCCGTACTCGCCTAAGTTTAAAAAATCCTACCGAGTGGAGAGCAACCCTCCCACTCGGGGGCTTAGCTGCAGTCCCGTACTCATCTAAGGTTAAAAAATCCTACTGAGTGGAGAACAATCCTTTCACTCAGGGGCTTAGCTGCAGTCCCGTACTCGCCTAAGTTAAAAAATCCTATCGAGTGGAGAGCAACCCTCCCACTCGGGGGCTTAGATGCAGTCCCGAACTCGCCTAAGGTTAAAAAATCCTACCAAGTGGAGAGCAATCCTTCCACTCGGGGGCTTAGCTGCAGTCTCGTACTCGCCTAAGGTTAAAACATCCTACCGAGTGGAGAGCAATCCTCCCACTCGGGGGCTTAGCTGTAGTCCCATACTCGCCTAAGGTTAAAAAATCCTATCGAGTGGAGAGCAATCCTCCCACTCTGGGGCTCAGCTACAGTCTAGTACTCGCCTAAGGTTAAAAATCCTACCGAGTGGAGAGAAATCCTCCACTCGGGGGCTTAGCTGCAATCCCGTACTCACCCAAGGTTAAAAAATCCTACCGAGTGGAGAGCAATCCTCCCACTCGGGGGCTTAGTTGCAGTCCCGTACTCGCCTAAGGTTAAAAAAATCCTACCGAGTGGAGAGCAATCCTACCACTCGGAGGCTTAGCTACAGTCTCGCACCCGCCTAAGGTTAAAACTCGCTCCCTCAGAGCTGCAGCACAAGTACAATGCGCGCTCCATCCTGATCCGCAAGGACGACAAGGTGCAGGTCAACTGTGATTCTCTCCTCAGAGCTGCGGCACAAGTACAATGTGCACTCCATCCTGATCCACAAGGACGATGAGGTGCAGGTCGACTGCGACTTTCTCCATAGAGCTACGCCACAAGTACAATATACACTCCATCCCGGTCCGCAAGGACGACGAGGTGCGGGTCATGGACGGCACCAAGTGCCCTTATACATGGTCCACTCGACTGAGCTGCACCACAGAGTCAGTAACAATTCAGATTGAAGAATCAAGTTCCACTCAGAGTCAAGAGATTAAAAACCAACAAAGTTCAGATAAATCCTACGAGGTTCTAGACCGTAGATTAAAGTACTCAAGCATCAGGCCTGAAGGAGTTTAACGGTTACAAAACCACTCGCCATACCGAGGCAAATTTAACCGGATCGTAAAAAGTCTGTTCACTCTGCTGGAGGAGGACTGGCAGGCTCAACGAACTCATCCAGGTCAATTCCATCCGCAATTTGAGTAGCAGCAGCAATGAAGGTCTCCATAAAAGACTGGAAGTCAAGTCTCTTGGTGTTGGCAACCTTGATCGCTGCTAACTTCTCTTCTTTGGCCTCCTTGCAATGGATGCGAACAAGAGACAGAGCTACGTCAGCACCACATCGAGCAGACGATTTCTTCCATTCCTGCACTCGACCAGGGATCTCATTGAGTCGAGTCATCAAAGACTCAAGGTCATTTTGGAGCGTTTCCTTTAGCCAAAGCACCATGTCAATCCGCAACACCACATCCTTCAGTCGAGCGAGGTAGTCTGTGACGCTGGCAAGACAGGATTCCAGTCAAAGCACGTTCATGGCAGCTTCATCCTTGACAAGGGAATTGATGGGGTCCAAGCTTGTCTCGATTCGCCCAGTTTCATCCTCAAAGTTTTGACAGAATTCTACAGCCACAAAGAACTAATAAGTCGACGACTTTATGGTGAATCGACGATAGCGAAACAGTTGGACAAGGAAAGGTACCTTCAAGCATAAGGAATAACTTCTTGGCGAGTCCCCCCCAGATAATCATCCAGGTCATTTCTCTTCCAAGAAATGTCTTCAATCTTGTTGTTCAAGGCTACTTTGTCCTTCTTCAGATGGGTCACTTCTCTATTAGCTTCGGCAAGAGCTTTCTTCAGCTTGGCGTTGTCTTCCTCTAGCGCCCCGACTGAAGCCAGCTTCTTATCAGCGAGTGTTGTTTTCTCTTGAGCCTCCTTCTGTGCTGCGGCGAGATCAAGGTCCTTCTATACAACATTCGGTTCAGAGAGAAGAACGAGGAGATGACTTGAGAGACAACCCAATCCCACAGTCGACAAGTTTTTACCTTCCATACCAGTTGTTTCGTCTTTGGCCTTCTGCAAGTTCTGCCTGGCCAGCTCCAAGTCAAGATTGAGCCGTATCTGCTTCCTCTCGAATTCAGCAATTTGGGAGATCAACTCACATGATTTCTGAAGTCAGTAAAAAGATATATCGGTGGACAGAATCAAAGATTACTCGCTTCCGAGTGAAAAGAATTCTAAGACTACTGCAGAATCAAACATTCAAGAGTAGTCTCGGGGACTACACCCAGTGGGTGCACTTAGCGTGCCCCCATTGGTCCAGGTTCCACTCGACACGGTCTGTCCAGACCGAGTGGAAGAATTTCAAAAAAAAGGAGAAGGAAAAGAAATGGTTATTCTCAGACCACAACCGACTGCCCGTAGTCGACCGCGTCTCGGGGACTACACCCAATGGGTGCACTCAGCATGCCCCCACTTGTTTAGGTTCCACTCGATGGGGTCTGCCCAGACCGAGTGGAAGAACTGAAGAACAAGATATTTTTATCAAGACCCCCGCCGAATCACACATTCGACAGTGGCCTCGGGGACTACACCCAGTGGGTGCACTCTGCGTGCCCCCACTAGCAGAAAGCTACAACCGACACAATCCAGTCGACTCAATTGGAAAAACTACTCAACATAAATTGAAACACCGAGTGGGTGTACAGATGCGAAGTGCAGACTAACAAATGGACGCACAATGAAAGTTTTCAGGTAGCATATCCTAACAGAACACATGTCAAGCTAGGAGATCAGTCGGAAATCAACTAACCTGGACATTGGCTTGGAGGGCTGCACTGGCATCATAGGCATCTTGGCTAGTCTCATGCACCGTCTTCATCCATTCCCTCATCAGGCCTGCGTGACGTATAGCTTCCTTAGCAGCGCTTGCCGGGTCCTTCGGAACGTGATAGGTGACGAACAGTGGAGACGGTGGAACAATTGCAGCAGCTTGAGGATCCGAGGCGTGGTGTTGTACAAACGAAACTGGGACTTGTGCAGTCGGCGACGAAGGTCGTTCACTCGACACTGGAACAAAAGTAACAAAAGCCCGATTGAGGTCTCCAGACTGCTGAACCACTGGCTCCGTCGCCGGTGTCGACTGGGACGTCTTGCTTGCCGGTGCCTTCCTGCTCAAAGTCCTGCCCCTCCTTCCCATGGGTCTCTGTGGCACATCTTCGTCATCATCTAGAAGTTCAATAACATTGGGGGGAGCTGCAAAACAATCAGATTGCAAGAGTTCAGTCGACCGTCAAAGTGGCTGGTAAAGTAAAGACAAGATGTCGAGAATTATACCCGCATTTGAAGTGACCGCGTCTTCCATCCCCTCATCATCATATTTATAAATAGAAGTCCCAGAGGTGGCAACACTGCAAATTTCAGAATTCACTTGGTCAAAACAGGAAACTGAGTCGACCAAAGATTGAGTCATGCAAAAACTAAGAGGTCGAGCACAATGATTACCCAGAAGCGACGGGGACATCCACTTTAATCTTGGGCTAGGCCTTCCGAGGTTTTGACAGCATGACTTTGGGCTGCTTCGGAGCTTTCTCAATCAGCACAGGAGAAGATGTTCGGGTGCGTTTTGAGGTCTGTCGGGTCGGTGGAGTCGCTTTGCCAAGAACACTTGCTGGGTCCTGCCTCTACTTGGAGCGTCTTTCCGTGCGAGGTGGGGAGTCGACCTCCTCATCACTGCTTGAGTCTTCACTCTCCTCGTCTCCTCCTCCGTCAGAATGCCAGTCGCCGCTGCCGCCCCCGCTCGCCTCTCCCTCCTGCTCCCGCTCTCCGTTGGGCACCGAATACATCTCTGTATAGATCTGCAAGGCACAGAGTCGAGTGGATATGAATCAGTTTCGAGAACAAATACATATCAGAACAAAAGACACTCGGAAGAAAAGAGTCAGACCTTGTCGGGTTCATTGGTGTTGTCGAGTGGAGGAATCCACCTAGACCCCCTATGGTTGTCTTTGTTGCCAGTAATACCTTGCAGCCACTACGCCACCATCCCCTCGTCAACTTCCTCCGGGTGGATTCGAGTGCTGTCTTCAATACTCGAGTACATCCACATTGGATGATCACGGGTTGAAGTGGCTGGACGCGTCGACTAAGAAACACTTCTAACAAGTCCATGCCAGTCACACCATCGCGGACAAGTTGGACTACTCGCTCAACCAACATTGTCGGCGTTCTGGGAATGGGGGTCCCCAGACTTGCCTGCCTGCGGCCCGCGGCGTGGGTAAGCCAGCAGGCCGTACGGCCCATCTTCATCAACAAGGCATCCAAGATCCTCGCGAGGGGTCAAGCCTTGTGAGGCGGACGATGCAAGACCTCCTCTAGAGTGGCCTAGTCAGGCAGGCTCATGAGGAGCGGAGATATCGAGGCGAGGCGAACCTCACGAGGCTCTCGTGACGTGAGCCATGATGATCGACACCAGGCAGGCGCCAGGCGGGCTCCAGCGCACGCAGCGTCCTTGTTTCCTCTTTGGTGCTAAGGAGGCAGGCGCAGGCGAGGAGTACCGAGGCATCAGGCAAAGGTTGCCGTTTTGGTGCAACAAGACCAGGACCAGGAGGACGGCAAGACGGAGGTCATCGTGGAGCCCAAGACAGCGTCACCACCAGAGCTTTTCGCAGGCGAAGACCACCTTTTGTCAGGATGGCTTGTACTAGCTGTCCCCCTTCAAATTTGCCCGCCATTGTTGGCTCCCTTCCCGCTCAATATTTGGGAAGAGGACTAGGGCCTCTATAAATAGAGTTAGCCACCACCGTAGAGAAGGAGATAAGCGGAGACAGACAGAGAAAGAGAGAGGGGACGTGCCATTTTAGACCATCCAGAACCACAAAAGTTAGCCAAGCACAAGAACACCTCAACCTCAGGAGGTTGTTCCTCCCCTTGTATTATTCATCATCAGCCCAAGAGGCAATCCACCACCACCACACTGGAGTAGGGTATTACACCACAACGGTGGCCCGAACCAGTATAAATCTTGTCTTTCTATGTTGCGAGTTCACCGAGTTCGTCCACGAGATCTTAGCGAGCTAGGGCGTAGATCGGTGGGAGGAAAATACTTCGCGTGCACCCCAGTGTTCGAACCTTAAGGGTTTGCCGAAACCCCACATCCAACATTTGGCGCGCTAGGTAGGGGTGCGCCGTAGCTTCCCTTCTGCCGGCTCGTCGCTCCGTCGCTCCATCATCTCCATGGCGGACGCTCGCCGTGCTCGAGCCGAGCGTCGGGCTGCCCTCATGATACGTCCATTTTGCATCATGCTTTTATATCGATATATATAGCATTATGGGCTATTATTACACATTATATCACAATACTTATACCTATTCTCTCTTATTTTACAAGTTTTACATAAAGAGGGAGAATGCCGGCAGCTGGGATTCTGGGCTGGAAAAGGAGCAAATATTAGAGACCTATTCTGCACAACTCCAAAAGTCCTGAAACTTCACGGAAGACGTTTTCAGAATATATATAAAATACTTAGTGGAAGAAGTTCACCAGGGGGGCCACACCCTACCCACGAGGGTGGGGGGGGGGGCGCCCTACCCCCCTGGGTGTGCGCCCCTACCTCATGGGCCCCCTGGTGGCCCTGCGATGGCCATCTTCTGCTATATGAAGTCTTTCAATGGAAAAAAAATAAGAAGCCATCTTCTCGGACGAAACTCCACCGCCACGAGGCGGAACCTTGGCGGAACCAATCTAGGGCTCCGACAGGGCTGTTCTGCCGGGGAAACTTCCCTCTGGGAGGGGGAAATCATCGCCATCGTCATCACCAATGCTCCTCTCATCAGGAGAGGGCAATCTCCATCAACATCTTCATCAGCACCATCTCCTCTCAAAACCCTAGTTCATCTCTTGTATACAATTCTTGTCTCCAAGTCCGGGATTGGTGCTAGTAGGTTGCTAGTAGTGTTAATTACTCCTTGTAGTTGATGCTAGTTGGTTTAATTGGTGGAAGATCATATGTTCTGATCCTATATGCATATTAATACCCCTCTGATTATGAACATGTTTATGCTTTGTGAGTAGTTACGTTTGTTCCTGAGGACATGGGAGAAGTCTTGCAATTAGTAGTCATGTGAATTTGGTATTCGTTCGATATTTTGATGAGATGTATGTTGTCTCTCCTCTAGTGGTGTTATGTGAACGTCGACTACATGAAACTTCACCATTGTTTGGGTCTAGAGGAAGGCATAGGGAAGTAATAAGTAGATGATGGGTTGCTAGAGTGACAGAAGCTTAAACCCTAGTTTATGCATTTCTTCGTAAGGGGCTGATTTGGATCCATATGTTTCATGCTATGGATAGATTTACCTTAATACTTTTGTTGTAGTTGTGGATGCTTGCAATAGAGGTTAATCATAAGTGGGATGTTTGTCCAAGTAAGGGCAGCACCAAAGCACTGGTCCACCCACATACCAAATTATCAAAGTACCGAACGCGAATTATATGAGCGTGATGAAAACTAGCTTGATGATATTCCCATGTGTCCTCGGGAGCGCTTTTCTCTATATAAGAGTTTGTCCAGGCTTGTCCTTTGCTACAAAAAGGACTGGGCCACCTTGCTGCAGCTTATTTACTTTTGTTACTTATTGCTCGTAACAAATTATACTATCACAAAATTATCTGTTACCACTTATTTTAGTACTTGCAGAGAATACCTTGCTGGAAACCACTTGTCATTTCCTTCTGCTCCTTGTTGGGTTCGACACTCTTACTTATCGAAAGGACTACGATAGATCCCCTATACTTGTGGGTCATCAAGACTCTTTTCTGGCGCCGTTGCTAGGGAGTGAAGCGCCTCTGGTAGGTGGAATTTGGTAAGAAAAATTTATATAGTGTGCTGAAATTTCCTGTCACTTGTTACTATGGAAAGTAATCCTCTGAGGGGCTTGTTTAGGGTATCTTCACCCCGACCAGTAGAGCAAAGAGTTGCTCCTCAACCTACTCAACCTACTGAAAATGAAAATGAAAATGTCTGCTTTGAAATTCCTTCGGGCATGATAGAAAAACTGCTAGCTAATCCTTTTTTAGGAGATGGAACAAAACATCCTGATGAGCATCTGATATATGTGGATGAAGTTTGTGGATTATTTAAGCTTGCAGGTGTACCTGGAGATCTTGTTAATAAGAAGGTCTTCCCTTTATCTTTGAAGGGAGATGCATCGACATGGTATAAGCTATGTGATGATATGGGGTCTTGGAATTACAAATGATTGAAATTGGAATTTCATCAGAAGTTTTATCCTATGCATCTTGTTCATCGTGATCGCAATTATATATATAATTTTTGGCCTCGTGAAGGAGAAAGCATAGCTCAAGCTTGGGGGAGGCTTAAATCAATGTTATATTCATGCCCCAATCATGAGCTCTCAAGAGAAATGATTATTCAAAATTTTTATGCTCGGCTTTCTGATAACAATCGCACCATACTTGATACTTCTTGTGCTGGCTCTTTTATGATGAAGACTATTGAATTCAAATGGGATTTATTGGAAAGAATTAAACACAACTCTGAAGATTGGGACCTCGACAAAGGTAAGGAGTCAGGTATGACACCTAGGTTTGATTGTGTTAAATCTTTTATGGATACCGATGTATTCTGTAAATTTAGCACTAAATATGGACTTGACTCTGAGATAGTAGCTTCTTTCTGTGAATCTTTTGCTACTTATGTTGATCTCCCCAAGGAGAAGCGGTTTAAATATCATCCTCCCATAGAAGTAAAAGTAGCTGCACCTATTAAAGTTGAAGAAAAGACTATCACTTATAATGATCCTATTGTTCCTACTTCTTATGTTGAGAAACCACCTTTCCCTGTTAGGATAAAGGATCATGCTAAAGCTTCAACTGTGGTTCGTAAAATCAATATTAAAACTTATACACCTCATGAGCAAATTAAAGTTGAACCTGATATTGCTATTGTTAAAGATCTCTTGTCTGATAATATTGATGGGCATGTTATTCATTTCCTTGATGAGACCGCTAGAATTGCTAAACCTTGTGCTAAAGATAAAAACAGAGCTGTGGTAGGCATGCCTGTTATTTCTGTTAAAATAGGAGAGCATTGTTATCATGGCTTATGTGATATGGGTGCTAGTGCTAGTGCAATACCTTACGCCTTATACAAATAAATTATGCATGATATTGCACCTGCTGAGATAGAAGATATTGATGTCACAATTAAACTTTCCAATAGAGATGTTATTTCACCAATGGGAATTGCTAGAGATGTTGAAGTCTTGTGTGGGAAAACTAAATATCCTATTGATTTTCTTGTTCTTGGTTCCCCACAAGATAGCTTTTGTCCCATTATTTTGGTAGACCCTTCTTAAATACTGTTAATGCTACCATAGATTGCAAAAGGGATGTTGTTACTATTGGTTTAGATGATATGACTCATGAATTTAATTTCTCTAAATTTAGTAGACACCACCGTGAAGAAGAATTACCTAGTAAGGATGAAATTATTGGTCTTGCTTCTATTGTCGTACCTCCTGGTGATTCTTTAGAACAATATTTGCTAGACCATGAAAATGATATGTTTATGAATGAAAGAAGGGAAATAGATGAAGTATTCTTTAAACAGGAACCTATTCTGAAACACAATTTGCCTATAGAAATCCTAGGGGATCCTCCTCCACCCAAGGGTGATCCCGTGTTTGAGCTTAAACCATTACCTGATACTCTTAAATATGCTTATCTTGATGAGAAAAAGATATATCCTGTTATTATTAGTGCTAACCTTTCAGAGCATGAGGAAGAGAGATTATTGAAAACTCTAAAGAAGCATCGTGCTGCTATTGGGTATACTCTTGATGATCTTAAGGGCATTAGTCCCACTCTATGCCAACATAAAATTAATTTGGAAGAAGATGCTAAACCAGTTCGTGATCATTAACGATGGCTGAACCCTAAAATGAAAGAAGTGGTAAGAAAGGAAATACTAAAGCTCCTTGAGGAAGGTATAATTTATCCCGTTGCTGATAGTCAGTGGGTAAGTCATGTCCATTGTGTCCCTAAGAAGGGAGGTATTACTGTCATTTCTAATGATAAAGATGAATTGATTCTTCAAAGAATTATTACAAGTTATAGGATTGTAATTGATTTTCGCAAATTAAATAAGACCACTAAAAAGGATCATTACCCCTTACCTTTTATCGATCAAATGCTAGTAAGATTATCTAAACATACACATTTTTGCTTTGTAGATGGTTATTCTGGTTTCTCTCAAATACCTGTGTCAGCTAAGGATCAATCAAAGACTACTTTTACTTGCCCTTTTGGTACTTTTGCTTATAGACGTATGCCTTTTGGTTTATGTAATGCACCTGCTACCTTTCAAAGATGCATGATGGCTATATTCTCCGACTTTTGTGAAAAGATTTGTGAGGTTTTCATGGACGATTTCACCGTCTATGGATCTTATTTTGATGATTGCTTAAGCAACCTTGATCGAGTTTTGCAGAGATGTGAAGAAACTAATCTTGTCTTGAATTGGGAAAAGTGCCACTTTATGGTTAATGAAGGTATTGTCTTGGGGCATAAAGTTTCTGAAAGAGGTAGTGAAGTTGATAAATCAAGGTTGATGCTATTGAAAAGATTCCATGTCCCAAGGACATCAAAGGTATAAGAAGTTTCCATGGTCACGCTAGTTTTTATAGGAGGTTCATTAAGGACTTCTCCAAAATTTCTCGGCCTCTGACTAATTTATTACAAAAAGATATAACATTTGTCTTTGATGATGATTGTGTAGAAGCATTTGAAATACTTGAGAAAGCATTGATCTCTGCACCTATTGTTCAGCCACCTGATTGGAATTTACCCTTTGAAATTATGTGTGATGCTAGTGATTATGCTGTAGGTGTTGTTCTAGGGCAAAAAGTTGATAAGAAACTAAATGTTATTCAATATGCTAGTAAAACTCTAGACAATGCTCAGAGAAATTATGCTACTACTGAAAAAGAATTCTTAGCAGTTGTATTTGCTTGTGATAAGCTCAGACCTTATATTGTTGATTCTAAAGTAACTATTCACACTGATCATGCTGCTATTAAATATCTTATGGATAAGAAAGATGCTAAACCTAGACTTATTAGATGGGTTCTCTTGCTTCAAGAATGTGATTTACATATTATTGATAGAAAAGGAGCCGAGAACCCCGTTGTAGACAACTTGTCTAGGTTAGAAAATGTTCTTGATGACCCACTACCTATTGATGATAGCTTTCCCGATGAGCAATTAAATGTCATAAATGCTTCTCATACTGCTCCATGGTATGCTGATTATGCTAATTACATTGTTGCTAAGTTTATACCACCTAGTTTCACATACCAGCAAAAGAAAAAGTTCTTCTATGATTTGAGGCATTACTTTTGGGATGACCCACATCTTTATAAAGAAGGAGTAGATGGTGTTATTAGACGTTGGGTACCTGAGCATGAACAGGAACAGATCCTACGCAAGTGTCACTCCGAATCTTATGGAGGACACCATGCTGGAGATAGGACTGCACATAAGGTATTGCAATCTGGTTTTTATTGGCCAACTCTCTTCAAGGATGCCCGTAAGTTTGTCTTATCTTGTGATGAATGTCAAAGAATTGGTAATATTAGTAGACGTCAAGAAATGCCCATGAACTATTCACTCATTAATGAACAATTTGATGTTTGGGGCTTTGATTATATGGGACCATTTCCTTCCTCTAATGGGTATACTCATATTTTAGTTGTTGTTGATTACGTTACTAAGTGGGTAGAAGCTATTCCGACTAGTAGTGCTGATCATAACACTTCTATTAAAATGCTTAAAGAAGTTATTTTTCCAAGGTTTGGAGTCCCTAGATATTTAATGACTGATGGTGGATCACATTTTATTCATGGTGCTTTTCGTAAAATGCTTGCTAAATATGATGTTAATCATAGAATCACATCTCCTTATCACCCACAGTCTAGTGGTCAAGTAGACTTGAGCAATAGAGAGCTCAAATTAATTTTGCAAAAGACTGTCAATAGGTCTAGAAAGAATTGGTCTAATAAACTTGATGATGCATTATGGGCCTATAGAACCGCATATAAAAATCCTATGGGTATGTCTCCGTATAAAATGGTTTATGGAAAAGCATGTCACTTACCTCTCGAACTAGAACACAAGGCATATTGGGCTATTAAAGAGCTCAATTATGATTTTAAACTTGCCGGTGAGAAGAGGTTATTTGATATTAGCTCACTTGATGAATGGAGAACCCAAGCCTACGACAATGCCAAGTTGTTTAAAGAAAAAGTTAAAAGATGGCATGATAAAAGGATACAAAAGAGTGAGTTTAATGTAGGTGATTATGTATTGCTATACAACTCTCGTTTAAGATATTTTGCAGGAAAACTTCTCTCTAAATGGGAAGGTCCTTACGTTATCGAGGAGGTCAATCGTTCTGGTGCCATAAAAATCAACAACTTCGAAGGCACAAATCCGAAGGCGGTGAATGGTCAAAGAATCATACATTATATCTCAGGTAATCCCATAAATGTTGAAACCAATATTATTGAAACCGTAACCCCGGAGGAATACATAAGGGACACTTTCTGGAACATCTCAGACTCTGAAAAGGAACGGGTATGTGGTACGGTAAGTAAACCGACTCCAAAACAGTTTTTAAGGCAATATTTCTCCTTTTTGGAATATTTAGAAAAATAGAAAAATAAGAAGCAGTCCGGGAAGGACACGAGGGCTCCACAAGGGTGGAGGGCGCGCCCTACCCCTTGGGCGCCCCCTACCTCGTGGGCACCTCGTGTGCTCTCTGGACTCTGTTTTCGTACACAACACGTATTTTGGTCGGTAAAAAATCATTATATGATTTCCCAGGGGTTTTGACTCCCGTATCACGCAAATATCTCCTGTCTTTGTTTCGAGCCGTCCTGCCGCAGATTTGAGCAACATGTCGTCGCAGGATTTGGAAGGAGAGACCGATGTGGCTGATTACCTTGCAAACCCTAAAGTCTATGGGGATGTGGAGCATTGTGGTTGGACTACGGAAGAAAAAGAAGAGGACTATGAACCTAAGGGAAAGGAGGAGACGAGCTCAGATGAAGATGAAGTCCCATTACCTCAACTGGGGACATGCATGTGGAGCTCAAAAGGAAAACAAGCAGGATCTATGCAAAAAGATACTGAGCCTGGAGCAGGATATCGATGACCTAAGGGACCAAAATTCTGTCCTAAAACACAAATTAAGGAAGAAGCCTACACCATCAACAAAACCACTACCTTCTTCATCAACAAAGGAGACATAATCACATGGGTATGGGCACTCCCCTTGGCAAGTGCCAAGCTTGGGGGAGTGCCCCGGTATCATATCACCATCACTTTTATCTTTACCGTTTTTCTTAGTTCGATCCTTTTGATAATATCTTGATCTAGTAGAATAAAAGCTTTTAGTATGATCTAGTTGTGAGTTTTGCTTTATGACCCTTCTATTTAATCGAGTTCGTGAGCTATATATAATAAAGATTAGTGTTGAGTCAAGGGCTTGATTTTTTTCCATGATCCTAAGTGAATAAAAGAAAAGAGAAAGAATAAAAAGGAAACAAAGAGATCATATGGATCTTATGGATAGTAATGAACTCACATAGAAAGAGTATGATGAATAAAAGTTGTTGAGAGTTGACAAACATAGTTTTGGTCATCGTTGTAATTAATAGGAAGTAATAAAGAAAGAGAGGTCTTCACATATAAATATACTATCTTGGACATCTTTTATGATTGTGAGCACTCATTAAAATATGATATGCTAAAGAGTTGACGTTGGACAAGGAAGACAATGTAATGGGCTATGTTTTCTTACATCTGAGATAAATTATATTGTCATGGATCATCCAACATGGTTGAGCTTTCCTTTCCCCCTCATGCTAGCCAAATTCATTGCACCAAGTAGAGATACTACTTGTGCTTCCAAATACCCTTAAACCAGTTTTGTCATAAGAGTCCACCATACCTACCTATGGATTGAGTAAGATCCTACAAGTAAGTTGTCATCGTTGCAAGCAATAAAAAATGCTCTCTAAATATGTATGATTTATTAGTGTGGGAGAAAATAAGCTTTATATGATCGTGTGATATGGAAGAAATAAAAGCGACAGACTGCATAATAAAGGTCCATATCACAAGTGGCAATATAAAGTGAGGTTCTTTCGCATTAAGATTTTGTGCATCCAACCATAAAAGCGCATGACAATCTCTGCTTCCCTTTGCGAAGGGCCTATCTTTTACTTTTATCTCCTACCTTGCATAAGAGTCATGGTGATCTTCACCCTTCCTTTTTACATTTTATCCTTTAGCAAGCACGGTATGTTGGAAAGATCCTGGTATATATGGCTAATTGGATGTGAGTTTTCATGAACTATTATTGTTGACTTTACCCTTGAGGTAAAACGTTGGGAGGCAAAACTATAAGCCCCTATCTTTCTCTGTGTCCGATTAAAACTCCATACCCATAAGTATTGCGTTAGTTTCAGCAATTGTGAAAGATTATATGATAGTTGAGTATGTGGACTTGCTGAAAAGCTCTTATACATTGACTCTTTCCTATGTTATGATAAATTGCAATTGCTCCAATGACTGAGATTATAGCTTGTTAGTTTTCAACGAAGTTTATGATTCATATTTGAAATTGTGATTGAATTATTACTCTAGCATAAGAGATCATATGATAAAAATTATATAAGTTGTTGTTCTAAGAATGATCATGATGCCCTCATGTCCGTATTTTATTTTTATCGACACCTCTATCTCTAAACATGTGGTCATATTTTTCGATTTCGGCTTTCGCTTGAGGACAAGCAAGGTCTAAGCTTGGGGGAGTTGATACGTCCATTTTGCATCATGCTTTTATATCGATATTTATTGCATTATGGGCTGTTATTACACATTATGTCAGAATACCTATACCTATTCTCTCTTATTTTACAAGGTTTACATAAAGAGGGAGAGTGCCGGCAGCTGGGACTCTGGGCCGGAAAAGGAGCAAATATTAGAGCCTATTCTGCACAGCTCCAAAAGTCCTGAAACTTCACGGAAGACGTTTTCAGAATATATAAAAAAATACTAAGCAGAAGAAGTTCACCAGGGGGCCACACCCCGCCCACGAGGGTGGGTGGGCGCGCCCCCCTACCTCGTGGGCCCCCTGGTGGCCCTCCGGTGACCATCTTCTGCTATATGAAGTCTTTTGATGGGAAAAAAAATAATAAGCCATCTTCTCAGACAAAACTCCGCCGCCACGAGGCGGAACCTTGGCGGAACCAATCTAGGGCTCCGGCAGAGCTGTTCTGCCAGGGAAACTTCCCTCCGGGAGGGTGAAATCATCGCCATCTTCATCACCAACGCTCCTCTCATTGGGAGAGGGCAATCTCCATCAACATCTTCATCAGCACCATCTCCTCTCAAAACCCTAGTTCATCTCTTGTATCCAATTCTTGTCTCCAAGTCTGGGATTGGTGCTAGTAGGTTGCTAGTAGTGTTAATTACTCCTTGTAGTTGATGCTAGTTGGTTTAATTGGTGGAAGATCATATGTGATCCTATATGCATATTAATACCCCTCTGATTATGAACATGTTTATGCTTTGTGAGTAGTTACGTTTGTTCCCGAGGACATGGGAGAAGTCTTGCTATTAGTAGTCATGTGAATTTGGTATTCGTTTGATATTTTGATGAGATGTATGTTGTCTCTCCTCTAGTGGTGTTATGTGAATGTCGACTACATGACACTTCACCATTGTTTGGGCCTTGAGGAAGGCATTGGGAAGTAATAAGTACATGATGGGTTGCTAGAGTGACAGAAGATTAAACCCTAGTTTATGCGTTGCTTCGTAAGGGGCTGATTTGGATCCATATGTTTCATGCTATGGTTAGGTTTACCTTAATACTTTTGTTGTAGTTGCGGATGCTTGCAATAGAGGTTAATCATAAGTGGGATGTTTGTCCAAGTAAGGGCAGCACCCAAGCACCGGTCCACCCACATACCAAATTATCAAAGTACCAAACGCGAATCATATGAGCGTGATGAAAACTAGCTTGATGATATTCCCATGTGTCCTCGGGAGCGCTTTTCTCTATATAAGAGTTTGTCCAGGCTTGTCCTTTGCTACAAAAAGGATTGGGCCACCTTGCTGCACCTTATTTACTTTTGTTACTTGTTGCTCGTTACAAATTATACTATCACAAAACTATCTGTTACCACTTATTTCAGTACTTGTAGAGAATACCTTGTTGGAAACCGCTTATCATTTCCTTCTGCTCCTCGTTGGGTTCGACACTCTTACTTATCAAAAAGACTACGATAGATCCCCTATACTTGTGGGTTATCACCTCACCGCCCGCGTTGCTCAGACGACCCCCATTGGCGGGCCACCTCGTCGTTCTCCGTCCCCCGCCGCCAACGCTGCCACCGGCCCGGTGGGGAACGAGCAGCAAGCGTCTTTGCTGCATCCTTCGGTACGGCAGGACGGCTGCACCGCCACTCCATCGCTGGCCCCAGCGGTTCGTCATCTCATGCACACCACACGCCCATGGAGGCGCGGGCCGCACTCCTCGCCACAAACAAGCTCCTATGCTACCGCCTAGTCGATGACCTCTACGAGGAGTGGCTCGACCGCGTCGCCGAGCTCGTCTGCACCGCAGGGGCTCTGTCATGGGTTTGTCATGGCAGATGTCCTTGTGAAAGGACTTAGTTGTGGAGCCATCGCTACGGGTTAGCTTAAAGGGGTTAAACCGGACAAGGGGACGCGTGGTGTTTTTATACTAGTTCGTCCCCTTCAAGGAAGGTAAAAGCCTACGTCTAGTTGTGATTGGTATTGCTAGGGTTTCGAAGGCCAGGGAGCGGATCCTCTTTGTCTGGCTCTCGAGTTGTTTTCTGTCCCTAAACCACTGCCGGGTCATCCCTTTATATACATAGGTTGACGCCCGCCAATCTACAGAGTCCCGAGGCCGGATCATAAACGTGTCTGGTTCGGTCTCTATCCTTCGTATCTTATAATACAAGTTACATGACTAGGTAGGTTTACATTTACAGGCTTTAACCTGCCTTTGGGCCTTGGTCCTTCGTAAAGCGCCATCATCCTTGCATCTTCATGGGCTTCTAATCTTCAAGGAGTTAACCCGGCTACACAAGGCCGGTTTACATCTAGTAGTAATATCCCCAACATTAGGCCCCAGATTGGTTTGAACTTGTTCATGTCAATCTTCTACACTTAGAAAAATTCTTCCCTCATATCTTCACCTTGATCTTGTAAACCGCCGTGATGTCATACTTCCAGATTATGATAAACCGCCCTGACGTCATCCATCCGTTGATGTCGAAGATTACCTTCATTTAATGTGTATTCAGTCACCGAGGCGACACATTTATTAACTTATCCATTTGTTGGGCTCCTCGATTCCCGCACTTGACATTTTATTGCTTCGCCTTATAAATAGGGGCAGAAAACCCCTTTCTTTTCCTTCCACTATCCTTTCATCCATTCTTCTTCCTCGCTACGCCTCCGCACCTGAGCACCGCTGTCATCGTCAAGCCTCGCCTCTGCTTCACCGTCGGCCGCTGCATCAACCTGTTCGCACCAGAGTTCCGCAGCACACCTCCGCTGCTTCCACGGCCACAGTAAGTCCTTCCCCCTTCCTTTCTAGATCCATTAGGGTTACCTTGCTCTTTGCGGTTCTTGAAGTTCATCGGAGCTTTTGGTGCTGTTCTTCCTTGGCCTGTAGATGAATGCTTCGCACTTATCGTATCCCTTACCGAGGTTAATCTTCTATTACCACCATAAATCCTTATGCGCAAAAGCTGATGTAGTCCCTCATAAACTATTTCGGGTCTTACCCTTTTTAGGTCGAAATATTTTGCTTTTCTGTCTTACCTTAGATCCGAAATTTTCATATGTCTCTGTGAAATATGTTTCTCCTCACGCCAACATAGGCGGTTTAACCTTGTATAAGTAATCTATACCATTAGCCCTCTGCTAAACCGGAGCAGCCTTTTACCTTCATAGTTATACTCCGGTTTAACAGTGTCTGAGTACTCCTGTCCTGTTATTACCTTTCACCCCTTATTGCATTGATTTCCGGTTTATGCGATTTCGCATATCAGTACGTTTCTTACTCCATTGTATCTTGCATATCATCATGAGTGATTTACAAACCGGCCTTTCATTTTCAGCTTGTTTGTTTTGCAATGGCCAAACAATTCACTGCTTGCAACTGGGCTTGTTCCCGGGTCACTGAGACTCAGTTGAATGAGATGGTCAGCATCGGCTCCCTACCTAAGAAAATTGAAATTAAATGGCGAGTTCCTAGAACAGAAAATCCTCCAACCCCAAGGCAGGGTGAGGTGGTGGTCTTTGTTGACCATATAAGCCGTGGCTTCAAACCACCAGGGTCAAAGTTTTACCAAGATGTGCTTGCCAATTTCCAACTCCATCCCCAAGACATTGGGCCCAATTCAGTATCCAACCTATGTAACTTCCAGGTCTTCTGTGAAGCGTACTTAGAAGAAGAACCAACTGCAGAACTATCCCGGGACTTCTTTCACTTAAACCGGTGCACAGAGTTTGTAAATGGACCGAACACTAAACTTGGTGGTGTCTCGATTCAAAAGCGGAAAGAAGTTGAGTTTCCTCACGCCGAACACCATAGCCACCCAAAGGAATGGAATCAAACTTGGTTTTATAGCAGAGACACTTCACCTGAAGATGAAAATTCCCTTCCAGGCTTTCGTGATCACCGTCTTTCCAACACCCATCCGATGCCGCAACGCTTAAGCTCCGCCGAAAGGGCGAAATATGCCCCTCAACATGCCAAACTCCGGGCCTTTATGGCCAATGGTTTAACAGGTGTGGATTTCGTGCGCTGCTGGATATCTTGGAGCATCTTGCCTCTAAGCTGGCGTCCCGGTTTAATGTGTGAGTATACTGGTGAGGTTGACGACCCTCAACGTCATTGCAACCTTCAACTATCTGATGAAGAAGTCACTGAAGGTGTCAAGAAGATCCTGAATAAATTGGAACAGGTCTGTAGCCAAACCGGTTTGAGTCCCTTCTATGCCAAGAACAAACCGCCTGCTGTAAGCATTATACTTCCTTTTTCTCTCTAATGCTTTCATTTTGTGCAACCTGTAATCCTTTTTCTATGTATGTATGTATAGGGTGATGACCCCTTCTGGAAACGGAAAACCGTAGAAAAAGCGGTAAAACCAACTATGGACAAAGTGGTCAAACCATCTCGCCCCAAAACCAAAGCCGTCAAACGGATGTCAAAACGGAAAACGGCTGACCAGATTAACATGGAGCTTGATGACGACACTAATGATCCGGAAGTTGAGGTAGCACTTGACTCGCTTGGCTCTCTTTTCATGCATCTCATTAACAATGATATTCCTCAGGAGGACGTAGAAGGCAGTCAAGCTGATGATGTAGAGGTAATTACCCTTTCCTCCGGTTCAGACTCTATGCCAACACAAAAAACCCGCCAAGCAATCCGGAAAGTAAGCTTTTCTCATCCTCTTGCTCACTTGGATCCAACATTTATTTTGAAGACTCAGCAGCATGAAGCTCGCCGGACAATCCGGCACAGTGGCCAACTGGTCACTTCAGCCGGTTTACCTGATACCCCGGTTCGGAAGCGCCGGTCTGAGGTGTCTCCTACTTCTGACCATTCTTACCCCAAGGCAGGTTATTTCAGAGAACCTCTTAATCCGTCCGATTCAAATTATCAGGTGACACATCCCTCATCATCTGGCGAGTCGATAGCAACTCAACTCCCTCCTCTGAAAACTGTGGCCGGGTAAGTTGTAACACCTTTTCCTTCAATGCATCATAGAACTTGAATAAGATATTAATACTTTTGTATTTTTGTTTGTAGAGCCAAAGCTAGACCCAGCAAGAAAGCTCGGGTCACCAATCCGCCCGAAGACCCGGCCACTTTTGAAGAAGAACTCAGAGGTGAACCGGAACAAACTTGTGAACCGGAGGGACTTCATCCTGAAGCCGCCTCTGGCGAACCGCCCCTTCAAGGCCAAAATACCAATGAACCAGCTGACGCTGAACCTGCAGCACCTGACATTGAACCGGCAGAGCCAAACCAGGCTAGTCCGGTGAGAAATGCTGATACTCCATTGTCACCAGCCAAGCATACTGAAGGTCAAGGAGACGATGTCATCATTACTGGAATGGGCCATAGCTCTCCTGGCCATCCCGTTATCTTAGCTCAACATAGTGCCAAAGAAGAGCAAGCTGCTAGGGAAAAAGGCAAATGGAGTAGTGATTTATCAAGCTATGCTCATCTTAACGCTGAAGAGCTTCACTCTGGCTTCTTGAACCGTCTGCACTCAACCCGGGACTATGAGGCCGGTTTGGTGAACTTGATGAAAGAGCGATATGAGGTAAATTCCTCTCCATTTGTTTATTGATTTATAGCCGAAACACTATCCCAAGTAGCCCCCAAGGGCCGTTTTATGATGTTAATCATAAACCGGGTCTTTGTAATAGTTTAAGTTTCTTATCATTGATCCTCACAATGGCCGGTCTCTAAGAAGAGACAAGACTCATCTTTTAACAATTAAATAACTTTCTGTAGCATAGCCCCCAAAGGCCGGTTTAACTTGGCAAGTTAATCCGGATTTTACTCCATACATCCGTTTTAGAACAGACGCACATTAGCCCCCATGTGTCAAGGATAATGCTTGCATTGTTCTGGAGACTTGTATAAAATGTAGCACTTTAGAGCAAATAGGCATTAGCCCCCAAGTATGAAGTGCATAACTTGTTATACGCTTTGTACTTAGAACATATATAACCTGTTGCTTAATAGACCTTCAATGTTGCAGGCTGAACTGAGAAGCAAAGATGCCCGAAACTTTGACTTGCAAGAGAATGTAAAGTCACAACAAGAAGAGGTTGCAAAAGCCAAAGAGGAGCTGACTCAAGCCCTGGCCGCAATGGAGAGACTGACGGAATCTTTCAACAATGATCGGGCTAACTGGGAAACTGAAAAATCCGGTTTAACCAAAAGAGCTGAAGACGCCGAGGCAGCCCTGAAACCAGTAGTAGATGAACTAACTGGTTTGAAATGGAAAATCAATGCTATGACTTCTGCTATCTTTGGTAAGTGTCTTCTTATATGTTTTGCGTAAGTCAATGAACTGTATCACTGACCAACACATTGATAAAAATCTTTGGCAGGTACTCGGATCGCTCATCTTGGGACAGACATGCGGATGAAGCTCAAAGCGGCATATACATTGGTTGAACAGCTGTACTCTGGGTCTCAGCGGGCTATTTGCACAGCAACTTACAACAAACCGGCCCCAACTTTGATTAAAGAGACACTTGAGAAGTTGGCCATGTTACCAGCCCGTATTGCCGAATTGAAGAAGGCAACTGCTAGGTTAGGAGCTTTAACCGCACTGATTCGAGCCAAAGCCTGGATTCCAGACCTTGAAGCGGATGATATCATTAAAGGATATCCAGGTGTGAAGGAAGACGGTTCAAACTTTGACAATGATGACCTCCGGCGGCTGACCAAATAGATGTGGCCTGTAGCCAGCAAACTGGCCGATGATACAGACTTGTCCCATTTCCAACCGGTTTACGACGCTGAAGGGAAAAGACAACCGGCCGACATCCATGAAGTTGAAGAACTTG
The DNA here is from genome assembly GCF_003073215.2 of Triticum urartu. Lineage (NCBI taxonomy): Eukaryota > Viridiplantae > Streptophyta > Magnoliopsida > Poales > Poaceae > Triticum > Triticum urartu. The sequence goes on from NC_053023.1 coordinate 547,179,478, forward strand.
TGCCTCCGATTCGTAAGCACACTTATGCTCCTGATATTAACCCCTCCAATCTTATCCATGAGGAAGCAGTATTTCAAGCTTTAACTGGAATTGATTGGTCGACGGTTGATTTCCAGCGTCTGGGGAGGGATGAAGAAGTGCCCACACCAACTGACCCTCAACCATCAAACCTTCCAGACGAAGCGTCCTAAACCAGTCGCCGGTTTACTTGCCACTGTGTGCCGATCTTGTGAAAAACAATTACGCCGTTGGAGCCGCTTTGAAAGCTTCTTGTAATAAGATAGCCAAAACTCCGTTATTTGCCATGCCATCGAGCATGTTTTGTAATGCCTCATGACAACTGGTGCCACCTTTTGAGATATATTTATGCATAACCCATGATGAATTGTGTTCTTGGGTACAATAACTTAAAAGTATCTAGCGGTTTACCGCTAGACGGGTCATAGTGTCCAGGAAGTATACAATACATAGATAAAATAATCGAAGTGTTTGTACAAAAAGAAATATACATAACATACCTCATTGGTTGACCAACGGTGTATACGACAAAGGTGTTAATACCAATCCGGAACGTTGATAACCCCATCTTTGAAATACCGGTCTATACATTAAACCGGACCGGGATAACTACCGGGTTTTCTTTATAACACTAGTGATTTAGTCAAACCAGACCGGGTCAATAAACACCGGTTTATAATTGATGATGTGCCAACAACTTGAAGTTGAAAAGCAAGCCGGGTCAAGGACGCCAGTTTACCAAAAAATACTTATGAAGTTCAACAAATAAAACTCAAAAAGGAAAATATGCAAGGCTTTTTACGAGCTGCCAGGCTCCAAATCGAGGCTTTTCATGGGCTGCCAGGCCTCTGAGTTAAACCATTTAACAGAGCCTTTTAAGATGGGCCTCCAATTAACCAATCATCATTTTAACTTCGACAAGTTCAGGGTCTATAAAAGATTGACATGTCAAACGTTCGATGGGTCATACCAGGATTACCTGGACAGGAGTGGCTTACTTGATGAAGGAAGGTTAACCCGGTTTTTTAGGTGAATACACCAGGCTTCCAAGCCGTGGCTTGATAGCCAATTACAAGGGTCCTTTCAAACTCTTTGTTGCTTTGCAAAAAGGGCCCCCAAGTAACTTTGTGAGTTGCGCTCAGTGTGTGCCCATGTTTGAGTCTGTGTTTTGTGCAACACTCTCTTTGGCTCCACATAATTTTCTTTTGTGGCCTCAATGCCTATCAAGAGGTGTAGCTATGGTGTGATAACAACCAAGCCCCCTAGTGATATCCCTTCATGGTTTCAAAACCGATCAAGAGGTGTAGCTGTGGTTCAAATATGACCAAGCCCCCTAGTGATTTTCTTTATATCCGTGCAAGTGCTAAGACTGGATTAATAAAAACTCCGCTTTGTTAGTTAACTCGTATAACACACACATGATGTAAAAAGAATAGATACCCCGCTGATAACAAAGGCTCCGGTTTATTATATGATATATACACTGTCATAAATATGTACAGATGAAGAGCCTATGGCTTCAAGTATAGTAAGGCCGAAGGAGAGCTATGTTCCATGGCCGCTTGGTCTCCTCCTCCGATTGACGTGAGTCTTTATGCTCTCGAACATCAATGAGGTAGTAAGACCCGTTGTGCAGATTTTTGCTGACCACAAAGGGTCCTTCCCAAGGTGGGGATAACTTGTGCATATCAGTCTGATCCTGGATGAGCCGGAGCACCAAATCGCCTTCTTGAAAGGTTCTGGTTTTAACCCGGCGGCTGTGATAACGTCGGAGATCTTGTTGATAAATCACCGATCGTGCTGCTGCAAGATCACGCTCTTCGTCCAACAGGTCCAGAGAATCCTGACGTGCCTTCTCATTATCAGCTTCAACATAAGCTGTCACACGGGGCGAGTCATGACGGATGTCACTAGGAAGAACGGCCTCTGCTCCATAGACCATGAAGAAAGGTGTGTAACCCGTAGACTTATTGGGTGTGGTGTTGATGCTCCATAACACAGAATGTAGCTCCTCAACCCAACAACCCGGTGTCCGCTTTAAGGGAACCATAAGCCTGTGTTTGATACCCCGTAGAATTTGTTGATTTGCCCTCTTCGCTTGACCATTAGACTGGGGGTGAGCCACCGACGCTAGATCGAGCCGGATGTGCTCATGTTGAAAAAACTCTTCCATCTCCCCCTTTGACAAGTTAGTACCATTATTTGTTATAATGCTGTGTGGAAAACCAAACAGGAATATCACCTTTTTGATGAATTGAACCGCTGTGGCTGCATCACACTTGCTGACTGGCTCTGCCTCCACCGATTTGGTGAATTTATCAACTGCTACTAATAGGTGGGTCTTTTTGTCCTTAGATCGCTTGAAGGGTCCAACCATATCAAGCCCCCAAGTTGCAAACGGCCACGTAATTGGAATCATCCACAACTCTTGAGCCAGAACGTGCGCACGGCGGGCGAATTTTTGACACCCGTCACATCTCTTGACTAAATCTTCCGCATCAGCATGCGCCGTCAACCAGTTAAAACCGTGGCGAAAAGCTTTAGCAACCAAAGATTTTGAACCGGCGTGGTTACCGCAGTCCCCTTCATGGATTTCTCGCAAAATCTCACAACCTTCTTGAGGAGAAACACAACGCTGAATTGCTCCTGAAACGTTGTAGCAATGTAACTCCCCGTTGAGTATGGTCATGGACTTGGAACGCCGGATTATTTGTCGGGCCAACGTTTCATCGTCTGGTAACTCGCCCCGGTTCATGTAAGCCAGATATGGGATTGTCCAATCCGGTATGGCATGCAAAGCTACCACCAACTGAGCCTCCGGATCAGGAATAGCCAAATCTTCTTCGGTTGGCACCTTGACTGACGGATTATGCAACACATCAAGAAAGACATCGGGCGGGACCGGTTTACGCTGGGAACCAAGACGACTTAAAGCGTACGCCCCTTCATTCTTCCGCCGGTCTATATGGTCTACCTGATAACCCTTAAAGTGACCAGCCACTGTGTCCACCTCTCGCCGATATGCAGCCATGAGTGGGTCCTTAGAATCCCAGGTGCCAGACACCTGCTGAGCCACTAGATCTGAATCGCCAAAGCACTTAACCTGGCTCAAATTCATCCCCTTAGCCATTCGAAGACCGTGGAGCAAAGCCTCATATTCAGCAGTATTGTTAGTACAAGGGAACAATAAACGGAGGACATAACAAAACTTGTCACCTCATGGGGAAGTTAGTATGACTCCAGCACCTGAGCCCTCCAACTGTCTGGACCCATCAAAATGAATAGTCCAATATGTATTATCTGGTTTCTCTTCAGGTGCCTGTAACTCCGTCCAATCATTGATGAAGTCCACGAGTGCCTGGGATTTGATCGCTGTGCGGGGTATATATTTGAGCCCATGAGGTCCAAGCTCAATAGCCCACTTGGCAATCCGGCCAGTTGCTTCTCTGTTTTGAATGATATCGCCCAGAGGAGCTGAACTGACCACTGTGATGGGATGGCCCTGAAAATAATGTTTAAGCTTCCGGCTTGCCATAAATACTCCATACACCAGCTTCTGCCAATGCGGATACCTCTGCTTTGACTCAATGAGCACCTCCCTGATATAATAAACCGGCCGTTGAACCAGATATTCCTTAACAAGCTCCTTGCGCTCTACCACAATGGCTACGCTAACAGCCCGGGCATTAGCAGCCACATATAGTAATAACGGCTCTTTATCGATCGGCGCTGCAAGCACAGGCGGTTCAGCTAGCTGCCTCTTCAGATCCTCGAACGCTTTATCAGCTGCCTCGCTCCAGACAAAGTTATCTGTTTTCTTGAGCATCTGATATAAGGGGATGGCCTTCTCTCCAAGGCGACTGATAAACCGGCTCAAGGCTGTAATCCGGCCGGCCAGACGTTGAACATCGTTGATACACGCCGGTTTAGCCAAGGATGTAATTGCTGCAATTTTTTCCGGATTAGCCTCAATGCCTCTGTTTGACACCAGAAAACCCAAGAGCTTGCCTGCCGGGACACCAAAGACACACTTCTCCGGATTGAGCATCATCTTGTAAACCCGGAGATTGTCAAAGGTTTCTCTCAAATCATCTATCAATGTCTCTTTCTGGACTTTACCACAATATCATCCACATACGCATGAACATTGCGCCCAATTTGCTTATGAAGGCAATTCTGAACACATCACTGGTAAGTTGCCTGGGCACTCTTGAGTCCAAAAGGCATGGAAACATAGCAGAAGGCTCCAAAGGGAGTTATGAAAGCTGTCTTCTCCTGGTCCTTAACTGCCATCTTGATCTGATGATAACCAGAATACGCATCCAGAAAACACAAACGGTCACAACCTGCCGTTGCATAAATTATCTGATCAATGCGAGGGAGAGCAAAGGGGTCTGCAGGGCAAGCTTTTTTTAAATTTGTGTAATCCACACACATACGCCAAGTGCCGTTTTTCTTAAGAACCAGCACCGGATTAGCCAACCACTCTGGATGAAAGACCTCTACAATAAACCCTGCGACCAATAGACGGGCTACCTCTTCACCAATAGCCTTACGCCTTTCTTCATTGAAGCAGCGGAGAAACTGCGGGACCGGTTTAAACTTAGGATCAATGTTAAGTGTGTGCTCAGCGAGTTCCCCCGGTACACCTGGCATGTCAGAAGGTTTCCATGCAAAGATGTCCCGATTCTCACAGATGAACTCGATGAGCGTGCTTTCCTATTTGGGATCTATGTTAGTGCTGATGCTGAACTGTTTGGATGAATCGCCAGGAACAAAGTCAACTATCTTAGTATCTGTGGCCGATTTAAACTTCAATGCCGGATCATGTTCCGTAGTTGGCTTTTTCAAAGAAGTCATGTCTGCCGGATCAACTTGCTCCTTATAGAATTTCAGCTCCTCCGCGGCACAAACTGACTCAGCATAAGCCGCATCACCTTCCTCACATTCCAAAGCGATCTTTCTGCTTCCATGTACTGTGATAGTCCCCTTATGACCTGGCATTTTAAGCTGTAAATAAACATAACATGGCCTTGCCATGAATTTAGCATAAGCTGGCTGCCCAGACAAGGCGTGGTACGGACTTTTGATTTTTACTACCTCAAACGTCAATGTTTCTGACCTTGAATCATAATCATCTCCAAAAGCCACCTCTAAGGCTATCTTGCCAACAGGATATGCAGACTTACCAGGCACCACGCCATGAAAAACGCTATTTCGCGGTTTAAGATTCTTATCTGTCAACCCCATACGATGGAATGTGTCATAATACAGAATGTTGATACTGCTTCCGCCATCCATGAGCACTTTAGTAAACTTGTATCCCCCGACTTGCGGGGCTACAACCGGGGCCAAGCGACCCGGATTATCAACCCGAGGTGGGTGATCCTCCCTACTCCACAAAATGGGTTGCTCAGACCAGCGTAAGTACTGAGGCACTGCTAGTTCAACAGAGTTTACTGCCCTTTTGTGAAGTTTCTGATCACGCTTACACAAACTAGTGGTGAAAACATGATATTGCCCGCTATTTAGCTGCTTGGGATTGCTCTGGTAACCCGACCGCTACTGTTGCTGCTGATTCCCCTAATGGTTGTAGCCTCCCTGGTTGCCTTGGTGCCCTTGATTGATGTGTCCAGTTTGGTTGCCTTGAAACCCTGAACCGGAACCACCACCTCCGTAACCCGTCCCGTGGAAACCACCTCCTGAACCGTCGGGCGGGCCATTATCATACTGGAACATATTGGAATTCTTGAAATCCCGCATGATATAACAGTCCTTCCAAAGATGCGATGCTGGCTTCTCCTTTGATCCATGCTTTGGACAGGGCTGATTTAATAGGCGCTCCAAATTGGGGCCTGAACCTCCTCCCCTTTGGGGCTGCTTGCCCTTACGGTGCTGGCCATTCTCCTGTGCATTGGTGTTAGCAACAAAGTCCAAGCTGCTGTCAGCCTTGCGCTTACCGCTGTTCCCATGGCCTGCCGGATTATGCTGCTGACCCTTGGCGTTGTCGTTCTTTTTCCCTTTCTCCGGTTTGTCCTCCTCTGAATCCGGGTCCTTGTATTATCTGAATCGGCGTATTTAACCAAAGCGTCCATGAGCATTGACATATCATTGCAGTGACATCTGAGCCTTCCTAATTTCTGTTTGAGCGGCTTGAAATGGCAATTGCCCTCTAATGTTAACACTACGGTGTCTGCATTGATACGATCTGACGAGTGCAAAATCGCTGAGACCCGTTTAACCCAATGGGTCGTGGACTCCCCTTCCTCTTGGACACAAGCAGCCAGATCCATGATTGACATTGCCTGCTTACAGGTATCTTTGAAATTCTAGATAAACCGGTGCTTCAATTCGGCCCATGATCTGACAGAGTTAGCTGGCAAGATCTTCAACCAAGTACGAGTTGTTCCTTCCAACATCATGGTGAAATATTTAGCACACATTGCCTCATCCACATCTAACATCTCCATTGCCATCTCATAGCTCTCCACCCATGCCTCTGGTTGCAAATCGGCGGTGTAATTTGGTACCTTACGAGGTCGCTTGAAGTCCTTGGTAGTCTCACATTACGCAAAGCGGGGGTGAGACATGGCACCAATAAGGAACTGAACAGCACACCTGGCTCTACTGAAGCTGTAGGGTGAACCAGAGTATGTTGTCATGCTCCGTGTCGAGCTACCAACTCGGCCTCCCGACGTGCGCGGCCGTGGTCCACAACATCCTGCGCATTAGCGCCTCCCCCTGCCGGGTTATTTCCTCGCGGTGAATTTCGGTGACGTGCACTGCTGGACACAGCCGGTTCATCCTTCACGTGTCTGCTATAGCTCCGGCTTGGACGGGGAGTGGAATGAATCCTCTCACGACCATGTGAATATGCCTACTGTTGATTTAGCGCTGTTTGAAGGAGATCCTTGACCCGACGTGCTTCCACCGCAACTGGTGACTCGCCGTCGGTTGGGAGGGCTGCCAGGCGTGAAGTGGCGGCCACAATATTGTCCAACAGGTTGGAATAATGCCCTGGAGGTGTTGGTACATACTGTGGCACACCGTTGTTCTGGCGAGGCGGGTCCATCGTGTATGGTTGAACCGATGCTCCTGTTCTCGGTGCCTCGGCCCGGTTTAGTATGGGTTGGTTACCAGCTCCTGCTCCTGGTTTGTTGAAGAGATTTTGTGGCTCATAAACCGATGGGAGACGTGATCGGTACCTTCTTCTCATGACTTCCTCTGAAGCATTCTGATCCAGCCTAATCCGGTAGGCCTGTGCTTGCAATTCAGCCCGCTCTGTAGCCATCCTAGCATTCTCTGTCACCAGGTCCACTTTTGCCTGAGCTATCTGATCTTTCACCTTTGCAATCTCCGCATTGTGCTGATCCCTAGCTGCTACATCCACCTCTGCGGCCATCAACGTTGCCAAAGCGTCGAACAAATCAGACATGACTTGGGCTGGAGACGGCGCAGAGCTTCCTGCCCCTGATGGTGTAGCCGTTGTTGAACCGGAGAGTATTGCTGCGGCGGTCGATGAATGAGGCGCTGATTGTGTGCCGGCCATGAAGATGAATGAGGCGCTGATTGTGTGCCGGCCATGAAGATGGCGGCCGGTTTACATCCAGTAGTAATATCCCCAACAGGCTCCCCTGCGCCGTCCCTCTCTCGGCCTCACCCTCAGCCGGCCATGGGCGACGAGGCCTAAGGTGGACCTCCACCACCCCTGCCCAAAGACGGTGTCTTGGCACCAAGGCGTGCGTCCCCGCGGTGTGATCCGCCACGCCCAGTGCCCACGCGCGAAGAAAGAAGCTGCCAAGAAATCCCATAGCCCCGAGAAGCTGCAACCGCACTTCCCGCGCCGCCTCATCAAGACCGGGCGCCGCTTGCGGCAGCGCCGCGCGGACCTCGTCAAGACCAAGCTCCACCTCCGAGGTGGGCCCCAGTAACCACGGCCGGCTGCCGCGCATTCACCCCCGAGCTGCATAGCGTCGCCTGGCCAGGCAAGTTCAAACCGGATCTGCCTCCTCGCTACGACGGCACCGCCGACCCCGTGGAGTTCCTGCAGCTCTACGAGCTGAGCATCGAAGCAGCCAACAGCGACGAGAAATTCATGGTGAACTGGTTTCCCATGGCTCTCAAGGATGGGGCCCGCTCTTGGCTCCTGAACCTGCAGCACGGCTCGATCTCCTCCTGGGCCGAGATGCGCGACCGCTTCGTCGCCAACTTCCAGGGCACTCGCGACCGCCCTCCGGCCGCGGGCGACCTGCGCCGCATCAAGCAACAACCAGGGGAGACCCTCCAGAAGTACATCCAGCGCTTCAACAACACCCGCCTCAAGATCCCCAAGGTCACGGATGAGGCCATCATCTCCGTGTTCTCCGACGGCATCCATGACGTCAAGATGAAGGAAGAGCTCGCTATCCATGAGGAGCTCTGCATGTCTTAGGGCTGTTCAACCTGGCGACCAAGTGCGCAAGAGCTGACGAGGGGCGCCTTTCCCTCCTTGAGCTGCCAGTCACAGGCACAGAGGAAAAGAAAGCCAAGGCCAAGGCCGTGAAGCGCAACGAAGCAGCAGTGCTAGCTGCGGAGCCCGACACCAAACGGGGCAGAGATCAGCCCGAGTAATCCAAGAACAGCCAACCATTCTGCGCCTTCCACAACCTAAACACCCACAACACCAGCGACTGCCAAGAGCTCAGAGCCCTGCGAGAGGGACGCTACGGTTGATGCCTCGAGCGCAGTGACCGGGGCTACGACCACGGAGGAGGACGTGGAGGCGGACGCTGGGACAACCGTGGCCCGCGCCAGGAATGGTGCGACATGCCTCGTGAGGATCGCTGGCAGGACCATCCTCGCGAGGGGCCCTGGAGGGACCAGCCTCATGTGGATCGCCCCCAAGGCAACGCCGGTCTTCCTCCACTGCCGCGTCCAAGAAGGAACGACGACCGTCATCAGGACGAGGGGGCTGGGGGCTTCTAGGAGCTGTGCGCAATCGCCTACATCTTGGGCGACGCCCAGGCCCCAGCCTCTCAGCGCATCATCAAACAGTTCGCTCGCGAGGTGAATGCGGTGCTCCCCAAGCTTGAGGCCGCGCGCCCACTCAAGTGGTCCGAGTGTGCCTTCACTTTCAACTCGGCAGATCAGCTCAAGTGCGCGGCCACCGTCGGTGTCCTCCCGATGTTGTGTTCCCAGTCATCAGCAATGTGCAGGTCACCAAGACCCTCATCGACTGTGGTGCAGGGCTCAACGTCCCGTCTGTCGACACTTTCGACAACCTCCAAGTGCCATATGAGCAGCTCCAGCCTACCAAACCTTTCTCAGGAGTGACCGACGGCTCCACCACGCCGATAGGGCAGGTCCGCCTGCCTGTCACCTTCGGCCCACTCCACACGTACCACACCGAGCTCATCGACTTCGACGTCGCGCACATCCGCCTGCCGTACAACGCCATCCCCGGGTATCCTGCCCTGGCAAAGTTCATGGCGGTCACCCACCACGGCTGCAACGTCCTCAAGATGCCTAGAAGCAGCGGGGTCATCATGGTCCCGTGTGAAGAAAGGGATGTGGTGTGCTCCCTCGAGTGCGCCTTCCAAGCTGCAGCAATCGACGACCCTGACAACAGAAGTGAGGGCCCTCCGGAGGCCATCCCCAAGAAGAAGAAGCTGCACCACGCAGGACCTCAGGAGGATGGCGTCCCGGCAGGATCCTTGTCAGGATCAGCGTCCGTCCCAGGGGCGCCTCCCTACATCGCATAGGAAGGCGCGCCCGGCGCCCTCCTTGGGCAGGGCTTGGGGGCTCTCTTCTGGAGGGCCTCTGGCCTTGCCAACCTCACAAGGGAGGCGCTTGGGTACCACTTGGAGGCGTGCTTCGCGGCGCGTTTCCCTCAGGAAAACACAGGGCAAGGGGTGCCCACCGCTCAGGAGTTCATCGCGAAGACCACACACGAACTGCAAGACGCAAGAGCCATGCACGGCGACAGCTGCTCACAGGGCGCGGCTCACCACCCAGGCGAGGGTGCTGAGCTGCATGTCTACATCGATGTCCCAGGGCTCAACAGGGCCACGTCTCAGGAGCGCTTCTAGCCTTCGCGTGTGGGCCGTTTCAAGGGCCTGCCACACAGCTACGTTCGCATGCCGTTCGGCTTGCCGAGCGTGGCGTCGGCCTATCAGTGCACCATGCGGTGTGACCTGGCGGCTCAAGAGGCCAGGTACCGTGTCGTCCTGAGGGAATGGAGACAGTCTTCAGGGAGCCTCCTGAGCCCCCAGAGCCTCCCGAGGCTCAGGGCTCCGGTGGCTCATGAGGAGTCATTTCTTCGACGCGCGCCTTCAGCTGCGCCAACTCTGCTTCGTCTACAGAACCAGGTGACATCTTCCAAGCTCGTTAAGCTGACATCTCCCTCCCCCTCTCCTTCCTTCTTCTCCTACTTGGACTAGGAAAAGGGGAAACCTATTCCTACTGGGAGTAGGAATCCCTCTTTGGGCGCGCCCCTTGAGACTGGCCCTCCTCCTCCCCTCCTATATATACGGGGGAGGGGGGCACCCCATAGACACACAAGTTGGTTGTTTAGCCATGTGCGGTGGCCCCTTCATAGATTTCCACCTCAGTCATATCGTTGCAGTGCTTAGGCGAAGCCCTGCATCGGTAGCTTCATCATCACTGTCATCACGCCGTCGTGCTGACGAAACTCTCCCTCGACACTCAACTGGATCTAGAGTTCGCGGGACATCACTGAGCCGAACGTGTGCAGATCGCGGAGGTGCCGTACCTTCGGTGCTAGGATCGGTTGGATCATGAAGACGTATGACTACATCAACCGTGTTGTCAATACGCTTCCTCTAACGGTCTACGAGGGTACGTGGACAACACTCTTCCCCTCTTGTTGCTATGCATCACCTAGATGGATCTTGCCTGTGCATAGGGATTTGTTTTGAAATTACTGCGTTCCCCATTAATGGCATCCGAGCCAGGTCTATGCGTAGATGTTATATGCACGAGTAGAACACCAAGGAGTTGTGGGCGTGGGTATATACATATTGCTTGCCGTCACTAGTTGATTCTTGATTCAACAGTATTGTTGCATGAAGCGGCCCAGACTGACATTACGCATACGCTTACGTGAGACTGGTTCTACCGACGTGCTTGGCACACAAGTGGCTAGTGGGTGTATGTTTCTCCAACTTTAATTGAATCGGATTCAATGAACAGGATTCTTTCTGAAGATTAAAAAGCAATCACTATACCATGTTGTGGTTTTTGATGCATAGGTAAGAACGGTTCTTGCTCAGCCCGTAGCAGCCACGTAAAACTTGCAACAACAAAGTAGAGGACGTCTAACTTGTTTTTGTAGGGCATGTTGTGATGTGATATGGTCAAGACATGATGCTAAATTTTATTGTATGAGATGGTCATGTTTTGTAACAGAGTTATCGGCAACTGGCAGGAGCCATATGGTTGTCGCTTTATTGTATGAAATGCAATTGCCATGTAATTGCTTTACTTTATCACTAAGTGGTAGTGATAGTCGTAGAAGCAATAGTTGGCAAGACGACACTGATGCTTCGATGGAGATCAAGGTGTCAAGCCGGTGACGATGGTGATCATGACGGTGCTTTGAAGATGGAGATCAAAGGCACAAGATGACAATGGCCATATCATGTCACATATTTTGATTGCATATGATGTTTATATTTTATGCATCTTATTTTGCTTAGTACGACGGTAGCATTATAAGATGACCCCTCACTAAATTTCAAGGTATAAGTGTTCTCCCTAAGTATGCACCTTTGCGACAGCTCGTTGTGCCAAGACACCACGTGATGATCGGGTGTGATAAGCTCTACGTTCACATACAACGGGTGCAAGACAGTTTTGCACACGTGGAATAATCAGCTTAAACTTGACGAGCCTAGCATATGCATATATGGCCTCGGAACACTGAGACCAAAAGGTCGAGCGTGAATCATATAGAAGACATGATCAACATAGTGATGTTCACCACTGAAAACTACTCCATCTCACGTGATAATCGGACATGGTTTAGTTGATATGGATCACGTGATCACTTAGATGATTAGAGGGATGTCTATCTTAGTGGGAGTTCTTAAGCAATATGATTAATTGAACTTTAATTTATCATGAACTTAGTCCTAATAGTATTTGCATATCTATGTTGTATATCAATTGCTCGCGTATAGCTTCCCCGTTTATTGTTGATATGTTCCTAGAGAAAACTAAGTTGAAAGATGATAGTAGCAATGATGCGGACTAGGTCCATGATCTAAGGATTATCCTCATTGCTGCGCAGAAGAATTTTGTCCTTGATGCACTGCTAGGTGACGGACCTATTGCAGGAGCAGATGCAGACATTATGAACGTTGGCAAAGCTTGGTATGGTGACTACTTGATAGTTTAGTGCACCATGATTTACGGCTTAGAACCGGGACTTCAAAAATGTTTTGAACACCACGGAGCATATAAGATGTTCCAAGATCTGAAATTTGTATTCTAGACTCATGCCCGAGTCGAGAGGTGTGAGACCTCTGACAAGTATTTTGCCTACAAGATGGAGGAGAATAGCTCAACTAGTGAGCATGTGCTCAGAGTGTCTGAGTACTACAATTGCTTGAATCAAGTGGGAGTTAATCTTCTAGATAAGATAGTGATTGACAGAGTTCTCTAGTCACTATCACCAAGTTACTGGAACTTCATGATGAACTATAATATGCAAGGGATGATGAAAACAATTCCCAAGCTCTTCGTGATGCTGAAATCGATGAAGGTAGAATTCAAGAAAGAGCATCAAGTTTTGATGGTTAACAAGACCACTAGTTTCAAGAAAAAAGGGGCAAAGGAAAAGAAAGGGAACTTCAAAGAATGGCAAGCAAGTTGCCACTCCCGTGAAGAAACCCAAAGCTAGACCTAATCCTGAAACTGAGTGCTTCTACTGCAAAGGGAATGCTCGCTGGAAGCGGAACTACCCCAAATACTTGGCGGATAAGAAGGATGGCAAAGTGAACAAAGGTATATTTGATATACAAATTAGTGATGTGTACTTTACTAGTGTTCATAATAGCCCTTGGGTATATGATACTGGTTCAGTTTCTATGATTAGTAACTTGAAACAGGAGTTACAAAATGAACAAAAACTAGTTGAGGGCAAGATGACGATGTGTGTTGGAAGTGATTCGATGGTTGATAAGATCACCATCACACACTCCCTTTACCTTTGGGATTAGTGTTGAACCTGAAATAAATGTTATTTGGTGTTTGTGTTAAGCATAAATATGATTGGATCATGTTTATTGCAATACGATTATTCATTTAAGTTAAAGAATAATTGTTGTTCTATTTACATGAATACAACCTTCTATGGTCATACACTCAATATAAAAGGTTTATTGAATCTCGATCGTAGTGATACACATATTCATAATATTGAAGCCAAAAGATGCAAAGTTAATAATGATAGTGCAACTTATATGTCGCACTGCCGTTTAGGTCATATTGGTGTAAAGCGCGTGAAGAAACTCCATGCTGATGGGCTTTTGGAATCACTTGATGCTTGCGAACCATGCATGCCTCATGGGAAAAATGACTAAGACTCCGTTCTCTGGAACAATGGAGAAAGCAACTGACTTATTGGAAATAATACATACTGATGTATGTGATCCAATGAGTGTTGAGGCTCGCGGCGAGTATTGTTATTTTCTGACCTTGATAGATGATTTGAGCAGATATTGGTACATCTACTTGATGAAACATAAGTCTGAAACATTTGAAAAGTTCAAAGAATTTTATAGTGAAGTGGAAAATCATCGTTACAAGAAAATAAAATTTCTACGATCTGATCATGGAGGTGAATATTTGAGTTATGAGTTTGGTCTTCATCTAAAACAGTGTGGAATAGTTTCACAACTCACGCCACCTGGAACACCACATCGTAATGGTGTGTCCGAACGTCGTAACCATACGATATTGGATATGGTGCGATCTATGATGTCTCTTACCAATTTACCACTATAGTTTTGGGGTTATGCATTAGAGACAGCTGCGTTCACATTAAATAGGGCACCATCTAAATCCATTGAGACGACACCATATGAACCGTGGTTTAGCAAGAAACCTAATCTGTTTTTTCTTAAAGTTTGGGGTTGCGATGCTTATGTGAAAAAGTTTCAGCCTGATAAGCTCAAACCCAAATCAGAGATGTGCGTCTTCATAGGATACCCAAAAGAAACTGTTGGGTACACCTTCTATCACAGATCCGAAGGCAAGATTTTTGTTGCTAAGAGTGGATCCTTTCTAGAGAAGGAGTTTCTCTTGAAAGAAGTGAGTGGGAGGAATGTAGAACTTGATGAGGTAATTTGACCTTCTCCCGAATTGGAAAGTAGTTCATCACAGAAATCAGTTCTAGTGATTCCTATGCCAATTAGTGAGGAAGCTAATGATGATGATCATGAAACTTTAGATCAAGTTACTACCGAACCTCGTAGGTCAACTAGAGTGTGGTCCGCACCAGAGTGGTACAGTAATCCTTTCTGGAAGTCATGTTACTAGACCATGACGAACCTACGAACTATGAGGAAGGGATGATTGATACGTTTCCGTCGTATCTACTTTTCTAAACACTTTTGCCCTTGTTTTGGACTCTAACTTGCATGATTTGAATGGAACTAACCCGGACTAACGCTGTTTTTAGCAGAATTACCATGGTGTTATTTATGTGCAGAAACAAACGTTCTCGGAATGACCTGAAACTTCACGGAGAAACTTTTCAGAAAATATGAAAAATACCTGCAAAAGATGAAGGCCAGGGGGCCACCGCCTGTCCACCAGGGTGGGGGGGCGCCCCCCTACCTCGTGGGCCCCCTGTTGCCTCTCTGACTCCAACTCCAACTCCATATATTGTGTTTCGGGGAGAAAAATCAGAGAGAAGAAATCATCGCGTTTTACGATACGGAGCCGCCGCCAAGCCCTAAAAACTCTCGGGAGGGCTGATCTGGAGTCTGTTTGGGGCTCTGAAGAGGGGAATCCGTCGCTATCGTCATCATTAACCATCCTCCATCACCAATTTCATGATGCTCACCACCGTGCGTGAGTAATTCCATCGTAGGCTTGCTGGACGATGATGGGTTGGATGAGATCTATCATGTAATCGAGTTAGTTTTGCTAGGGATTGATCCCTAGTATCCACTATGTTCTGAGATTGATGTTGCTATGACTTTGCTATGCTTAATGCTTGTCACTAGGGCCCAAGTGCCATGATTTCAGATCTGAACCTATTATGTTTTCATCAATATATGAGAGTTCTTGATCCTATCTTGCAAGTCTATAGTCACCTATTATGTGTTATTATCCGTTAACCCCGAAGTGACAATAATCGGGATACTTACCGGTGATGACCATAGTTTGAGGAGTTCATGTATTCACTATGTGTTAATGCTTTGTTCCGGTACTCTATTAAAAGGAGACCTTAATATCCCTTAGTTTCCGTAAGGACCCCACTACCACGGGAGGGTAGGACAAAAGATGTCATGCAAGTTCTTTTCCATAAGCACGTATGACTATATTCGGAATACATGCCTACATTACATTGATGAACTAGAGCTAGTTCTGTGTCACCCTAGGTTATGACTATTACATGATGAACCGCATCCGACATAACTCTCCATCACCGATCCATTGCCTACGAGCTTTCCATATATTGTTCTTCGCTTATTTACTTTTCTGTTTCCATTGCTATCATCACTACAAAATACCAAAAACATTACTTTTACTAATGTTACCTTTTGCTACCGTTATCACTACTATCATATTACCTTGCTACTAAACACTTTGCTGCAGATATTAAGTTTCCAGGTGTGGTTGAATTGACAACTCAGTTGCTAATACTTGAGAATATTCTTTGGTCCCCTTGTGTCGAATCAATAAATTTGGGTTGAATACTCTACCCTCAAAAACTATTGCGATCCCCTATACTTGTGGGTTATCAAGACTATTTTCTGGCGCCATTGCCGGGGAGCATAGCTCTATTCTTTGAGTCACTTGGGATATATATATCTGCTTATCATTATGAAGAACTTGAGAGATCCAAAAACCAAGATCTATCCCTCAACTACGAGGGGAGGTAAGGAACTGCCGTCTAGCTCTACACTTGATTCACCTTCTGTTTTGAGTAAGCTTGCGACTCCTACACCTGCTTCTACTATTTGTTCTGATATGTCGCATGTTATTGATGATGCCACTTCTGCTATGCATGATACTTATGATGAAACTACTTCTATGCTTGATACTACTGTGCCACTTGGTAAATTTCTTGATGAACAACTTGATAGAGCTAGAGAGATTGAAAATATTGAATCTAATGATACCGATGAAAGTGATGACACTACAACAAAAACACCCCTATGGCAACACATATCTACCAACGAATCCTAGCTATGTGTTGTTTGGTCGACCTCCCACCTCCCCACCTCGCATAAATCGCTAACCTCCTTGTACCCACCTTCACATTATCGATAGAAAAAACTTCACATTATCTCTAACTTCTCCGTCCAAATAGTACCACCTAGCCAAGCCAACTACTTTCTCTCTGTGAATATAATACGCCACCGCCGCCGGATCTGGCTAGCTCCGGCGCTCTACCACGCCACCGCTCACCGAACCGGCTACCCCTCACTGCCCTCCTCAGATACCCCGCCATGATGACGTCCTCCGCACCCCTACATGCGGCCAGCAGCAGTCCTAGTGGCCACGGGTCACCAACGCCTCCTCTGGTTTATCTCCCTACTACCCCACACGGCACATCTGCGCACGGACGGCTGCCGGCTCGGCCTTGGCTACCTCGACTCCGACGCCGCTGACGGTTCAGTAAGCCACTCCTCCCATGACACCCTTTTCTCTTTCTTTTTTGTTGCGAGAGATACCCTCTTCTCGTACCTTATCTTGTTGTTTGTGTGTCAAGCCATGGCAGATTCTTTGCCAGTCATCGTCGCGACAATCTGCGGCTGCGCTACATTGAACACTCAGTCTGATCAACTGCCGCCGGCGCTAGCTTGTACCAACATCTATTTCGCTTCAATTCGTAAATCATAGAATGCTCAGCGATGATGGTTTGTCCCCTCCCCTTTTCATTCCTGCCTTTGAGACTTTGTAACTCTGAGCACTCACTTGTTTACCACAATCCCTTTCTCGTACTAGTGCCGCCATGGTGACATTGGAGACATGCACTGACTACCAGAGACAAGGACCTACTCGACACATCCTCTGGCCCTCTGTTCATGCTGCCAAGGGATGGGACAACCATAAACCCTAACTATGGACTCCGTCCAATCCTAAATCCAAGCTGCATCTGCCCACTTAATCCGCTCCGATAGGCGTACATACTAGAGCTTCGACCCAGAATTTATTCTATTCTTTTGACTCTTAGCAGGAGAGAGGAGTTGTTTGGTCCAACTTGTTTTGGACTCAGATCTGCTATGGAAAACTTTTTGAGACCCGTGAGTTACTATATTGTAGTGCTTATGCAAGTTTACTTCAGTTGAATTAGAGTTTATTAATATTTGCTAGCGTACTCATGTCGATGCAGCCATACAATCGTGAAAATTGTTAATGCAAACTAATGTACATAAAAAGCCAACACATGGTACTTCTTGCCGCAAGAAAATAATCTGCAATTGATCCACTTATTTTTTTATGTTTGGAAGGATGGATTCTCTGGGATATTGCAATGAATTGGTTCTCAATCAAGAAAGTGTTTTTATAATGAATCTTCTATTTTAGGATATTTGGTGATTTATTAGTTTTGTGTGTTATTGATGATGCTTTGTGGCTAGTTTCATGAGAGGAAATTGTGTTCTGGTGTACAACGACAGTGTTGTCCAAGGGACTTGTGTCGGTCTGCAGAAGCTCGGTGGAACGAAATGTACACCTAAATGTAAGTTACAGGATCAGTTTCTTTATCTTAGTTCAAGTTTTCTTTTTGTCAGGTTAGTTGAAGTTACCCCCACAAAAAAATATGTTAGTTCAAGTTACACTTCCTTATTTCAATGGTTGGACAAAAAACATATTATGTGTGGGTATCTTAATTAAAGTTACAATTACTCGGTGGCAGAATGCATTTACATTTTTTGTGTAGATTACAGTCTAGATGCCATAACGTCAATATAATCTTTGACCTTAGGATATGATTTTTCTTTTTGTGCCATGAAAAAATATGTTCATTATGGCATGCATGTCTACAACGCTAGATATATGATCCTGATGTATATTTGGCTTGCAGCACATGAAAAGGAAAAATAAAGGGACAAATTTTTAGACGAGTGCCTAACACAATGGGATGCCTAGTTCAGATCTATGCATTGTTAAAATTAAATTGAGTTTCTTAGGTAAAAAGAAATGACAAGAATTTTTCTTGATCATTGAGATTAAACTGAACTGATGTGAGCCTTCCCTCAACAAAAGGATCAACTCCAGAATATTGAAGTGTTACATGCGGTCTTCCATCTCTGTATGCTAATCTTTTATTCTGTTTATTTCAGCTGTTGGATTAGCACTTTGCCATTCAGACCCAATACCGAGAAATGGACGGGGTGGTGATGATTAATCCAGTAACAATGTCATGAAAGGTATTCACATTAAGTTTTTTTTCCGATGGGTATTCACATTAAGTTCATAGAAAATATTATCAGCCAGCATGAATCGTGGGAAGATGAAGATGGTAGTGTCTAAATCTTACGCATGGCCTTCAACCTTTGTATGTCGCTCCTTTTTTATTTCTCTATTGACCTGATTTTTTTCTCTAATAATACTTTGTTCATTCATGTCAGTTCTTTGTTGCTGAAGATTGCCAAGATGAATGGATGATGCATGGCTAAGTTTTTGATTGCAAGGTGGAGAATGGGGCTGCTACCAGATAGTTTTACACCAAAGTTGTAGAATGTAATTTTCATGGTCAATGTATAGAAAATCATGTATGTATTCTATGGATTGTGTTAATTAATGCAACCCGATTGATTTAATACATGAGCTATTTCTGGTCACTGGATTACTCCTCCTGTGCACTATTGGTATCGACCTAATTATTGTCCACAATATATAAAAATAGTAGTTCATGCTACGTAGGAATGCACAAAAGCGTCTGTTATGTCTGCTTGAAAATTAATTGGTGTATTTTATGACCAAGCGTCTGTTATGTTTGCTTGAAAATTAGTTGGTGTATTTTATGACCAACGCATACAAAGTGTTGTTAGGACGCAACTATATACGTTGCTTCATTGCAACACATCTTTACTTCTATTACCAACGCAATTATATATGTTGTTGTAGACACTTCCAATGCCACCAAAGGCAACGCATAATAATCCGTTGGTGTGGACCTTAGCAATAGTTATACAGACATACGACAACGCATCAATACGTTGCTGAAGGGGGGTTCCTGTTGTAGTGTGATGAAGAATCACTTGTTATTCCTAAGGGTTATGTTTTTGATCAAGAAGCTTCTTTAGCTATTTTAGCTTGCAAAAATAGAAATGAACTCAAAAGGTTATTAGCTAAATGGAGTAAGCAATCTCTAAATGCTAGAATGAAACCCGACCCTGCTTTTGCTACTTCACCTATCTTTGTTACTAATAAGGATTATGAATACTCTGTTGATCCTGATATAATTACTTTGGTTGAAGCTGATCCTTTTCATGGCTATGAATCTGAAACTGTTGTGGCACATCTTACTAAATTAAATGATATAGCCACCCAGTTCACTAAATATGAGAGAACTCGTTACTTTTACATCCTTCAAATATTTCTGTTCTCATTAAAGGGTGATGCTAAGATATGGTTTAATTATCTTGATCCTGGTTGTGTGCATAGTCCCCAGGCTATGATTTATTACTTCTCTACTAAATATTTACCTGCTCATAAGAAACAAGCTACTTTAAGGGATATATATAATTTTGTGCAATTGAAGAAGAGAGTCTCCCACAAGCTTGGGGGTGGCTTCTCCAATTACTTAATGCTTTGCCTGATCATCCTCTTAAGAAAAATGAAATACTTGATATCTTTTATAATGGACTAACCGATGCCTCCAGAGATTACCTGGATAGTTATGCTGGTTCTGTTTTCAGGGAAAGAACACCGGATGAAGCTGAAATTCTATTGAATAATATGTTGGCAAATGAAAATAATTGGACACCTCCGGAGCCAATTCCTGAGCCTATTCCTAAACCAACTCCGAAGAAGAGGGGTATTCTATTTTTCAGTCCTGGAGATATGCAAGAGGCAAAGAAATCTATGAATGAAAAAGGTATTAAAGCTGAAGATGTTAAGAATTTACCTCCTATTGAAGAAATACATGGTCTTAATTTACCACGTGTTGAAGAAACATATAATCTTAATTCATTACCCATTGAAGAAACTCATGGTCTTGATAACCCGACATAGGTAGTAAAGGTAAATTCTCTCTACAGATATGATAAAGCTGAAATCCCATTTACTAAGTTTGCTAGCCCATGCTTAGATGAGTTTGATAAATTTATGGCTAAGCAAGAAGATTTTAATGCTTATTTTGGTAGACAATTGAAATACAATTCAAATAAGCTTGAACACTTGGGTGATTATATGGCTAATGTCAAAGGTGAACTTAAAATTATTAGTAAACATGCTTATATGGTTACCACTCAAGTAGAACAAGTACTTAAAGCTCAAAATGATTTTCTCAATGAATTGAATAATAAGAATAATGATCATGCTATAAGAGTTATGACTAGAGGTGGTAAAATGACTCAGGAACCTTTGTATCCTGAAGGCCATCCTAAGAGAATTGAGCAAGATTCTCAGAGAAATAATATAGATGCACCTAGTCCTTCTAAAAGGAAGAAAAAGAAAAATGATAGGACTTTGCATGCTTCTAGTGAACCTATCACCGAAACACATGAGAATCCAAATGATATTTCTATTCCTGATGCTGAAACATAATCTGGTAATGAACCTAAAACTAGTAATAATGTTAATGATAATGTTCATGATGATGCTCAACCTAGTAATGATAATGACATAGAAATTGAACCTGATGTTGATCTTGATAACCCACAATCAAAGAATCAACGTTATGATAAGAAATAATTTGTTTCTAGGAAACATGGTAAAGAAAGAGAACCTTGGGTTCAGAAACCCATGCCTTTTCCTCCCAAACCATCCAAGAAAAAGGATGATGAGGATTTTGAGCGCTTTGCTAAAATGATTAGACCTATCTTTTTGCGTATGCGATTAACTGATATGCTCAAAACCAATCCTTATGCTAAGTACATGAAAGATATTATTACAAATAAAAGAAAGATACTGGAAGCTGAAATTTCCACCATGCTTGCTAATTATACTTTTAAGGGTGGAATACCAAAGAAACTTGGAGATCCCGGTGTACCAACTATACCATGCTCCATTAAAAGAAATTATGTTAAAACTGCTTTATGTGAACTTGGAGCCGGTGTTAGTGTTATGCCTCTCTCTTTATATCGTAGACTTGATTTGAACAAGTTGACACCTATTGAAATATCTTTGCAAATGGCTAATAAATCAACTGCTATACCTGTCGGTATTTGTGAGGATGTGCCTGTTGTAGTTGCGAATGTTACTATTTTAACGGACCTTGTTATTCTTGATATTCCCGAGGACGATAGTATGTCTATTATTCTTGGAAGACCCTTTTTGAATACTGCAGGGGCTGTTATTGATTGCACTAAAGGCAATGCCACTTTTCATGTTAATGGTAACGAGCATACAATACACTTTCCGAGGAAACAACCTCAAGTTCATAGTATCAACTCTATTGGAAAAATTCCATAGATTATATTTGGAGGTTTTGAATTTCCTCTTCCTACTGTCAAGAAGAAATATGATATTCTTATTATTGGGGATGTGCATATCCCCGTTGAGGTAACATAGTGTTATTTGAAATTTCTCCGGTTCCATGTTATTCGGAATGAGTTCGTTAACAAGACTTGATCAACCTTGTTAGTGGATTCCTTTTGATGACCATGAGACGGATGAAACTAGAAGGCACAACCTTCTGTACCCCACTTTTACTTTCTGTTATTTATATTAAATAAAATAGAAACAAATATTTTTCTGTCTGTTATCTGATTATCCGTGCAATATAAAAATACCTCGAAAATAAAAGTTCTCAAAATGCCCTAAAATTTAAATATGATTTTTTCTAGAATATTTGAGAATATTTGGCAGTGAGAACACAACAGGGGGGTCAACCACCTTCCCACGAGGGTGGAGGGCGCGCCCTACCCCCTGGGCGCGCCCCCTGCCTCGTGGGCCCACGGTGGCCCTCCTCCACTTATCTTTTCACCCATACACTTCTTCTTCCTCCCCAAACACGAATAACCAGCTCAAACCCGAGTCCAAGCTCATTTTGCGGCCATTTTCGATCTCCTTGCTCAAAGCACCTCTCACAAAATTTCTTGGGGAGATTGTTCCTTGGTATGTGACTCCTCCATTGGTCCAATTAGTTTTTGTTCTAGTGCTTTATTCATTGCAAATTTTTGCTGCTTAGGTGACCCTGTTCTTGAGCTTGCATGTCAAATTTATATGGTCAAAAGTAGTTTTGATGCATGATATAGGCTCTAGGCACTTGTAGGAGTAGTTGCTATCAATATTATTGAGTTTGGTTTACTTTTATTTTGAAGTTACTAAATTTTTTCAGAATTTTTCAAAGGAAGAAATATGCTTAGGAAAATGTTCCAAAGTGGTTCTTCAAGGAAGCAAGGACCCAGGCTTCCAACGCGTGATGCTGATGACGAGCCACCAAGAGATGCTCCAGTGCGTCCTTGTGAATGGCCTTCAGAAAATTTTATGGGTCGAGCGGGAATTAAAGAAGAATTTAATGCATATTTGATTAATGTTGATCTTGTGAGCTTCGAGGAAGAGAAGGGCAGCCAGTATCACAATCTCACTAGTTCCTTTGTGTGGAGGTTTGAATTTTCAACTTCACGTAATTCTCCGATTGTCCTGTTTGATCTTTATGAAAATTCTTACACTATGGACTTAGAGGATTTTACCACTGCTTGCAAACTTCCCCAATGGGGTAGTATAAGGGATCCTCGCAAATCTGAATTAAGAGATTTTTTTTGCTAGTATAACTGTGGGGGAATCTAGAGATATAACACAAGCCACCATAGGGAGCATTAACTTTCCTGCTATATATTATTTTACTCTCTTCATAGGTAGATGCATTAATGGTAAAGATGAGGCATGTCACATGTGTGTCCCTGACCTCAGTATTCTTCGGAGTGCTGTGTTAGGAGACAAATCTTATAATTTGGGAGCCATTGTTGCACGTAGGTTGCATCTTAATAGATTCAATGGAGATTTCTTTGGTGGAATTTATGCAACCCGCATAGCTAATTTTCTTGGTATAGCCATACGCGAAAATGATATTGAATTACCTCCTGCTTATCTAGATTTTAATGCTATGGTTCACCACCAGTTTGTCGAGAGGAATGAATCACCTCTCCAGTATCGACTAATCTTTGACAGACGCCATGCTGTCCATATTACTCTCCCTGCTCCTGCCTTCTTTGATCATCAGGCAAAAGGAAGATATACTATTACCAGAGAGGAGGCAGATGAGTACGAGAGGAGAGCGGAAGCTGCTCGTCACCACGCTGCAGCTCAGCAGGCGATAGCCACTGCATCTCAGTACGACCCCAACTACTATTATGGATATCCGCCAGGCCAGCCGTGGCCATAGACCAACTTAGGCCAAAAGCCTAAGCTTGGGGGAGTACATATTTCCCACCGACATTACATTTATGTTCACACACTCATTGCTAGATGTCGGTGCTCATACTTTTTCATTGTATCATCCATGCTAGTTTATTTTCCTTTTTATGCTTTCTTCTTGTGTGTTTAATTAACCTTAAGAAAAACCAAAAAAAATAGTTGTAGCTTTTAGTTAGTTTAATTTCCATGCTTGTAGTAGTAATTAAAAATAAAACCCAAAAAGATTTCCTGTTGTTCTTTTGCTTGTTGGGAGCTTTCCCATGTAAATAGTTTTATTTCTTTTCTTTGGGGGTCGATAGGAGAAGACCATGATTAAATTGTTGAAGTGGCTCTTATATGCATTATTGTTGATCTGACAAAAGAGCCCATATTGCCTTGTCTTCTCCTGTTTATTGAATGCCTGCAGATTCCAGCTTAGTCCAATGCACGTGCACTATTATTATTATTCACATCGTTCGGTCATGCAAGTGAAAGTCAATTATGATGATATATGATAAACTGGCTGAGATGAGAAAAGCTGGTATGAACTCGACCTCTTTTGTTTTTGTAAATATGATTAGTTCACCGTTCCTGATTCAGCCTATTATGAATAAACATGTTTGCAATGACAATTAGAGATCATAGTTTCTTGTGCCATGCTTGATTAGCTATGAGTTATAATGGTTTACCTTGTGTGCCAACATGCTATTGAGATAGTTATGATGCGGTATGATAGGATGGTATCCTCCTCTGAATGATTTAAGTGACTTGACTTGGCGCATGTTCACACATGTAGTTGAAACAAAATCAACATAGCCTTCACGATATTTATGTTCATGGTGGATTATATCCTACTCATGCTTGCATACAGTGTTGATTAATTTTAATGCATGTTCATGACTGTTGTCGCTCTCTAGCTGGTCGCATCCCAGTCTTTTGCTAGCCTTCACCTGTACTAAGCGGGAATACTGCTTGTGCATCCAATCCCTTAAACCCCAAAGTTATTCCACATGAGTCCACTATACCTACCTATATACGGTATCTACCTGCCGTTCCAAGTAAATTTGTATGTGCCAAACTCTAAACCTTCAAATAAATATCCTGTTTTGTATGCTCGAATAGCTCATGTATCAACTAGGGTTGTCTGTATCTTCCATGTTAGGCGGGTTATTCTCAAGAGGAGTGGACTCCGCTCCTCACTCATGAGATAAATGGCTGGTCACCGGGATGACCAGTCCCATGCTTTATGCAAACTAAATCAAAATAATTGCAAACAAAACTCCCCCTGGGACTCTTGTTAGTTGGAGGCACTCATTGTTTCGAGCAAGCCATGGATTGATGCTTGTTGGTGGAAGGGGGAGTATAAAATTTACCATTCTATTTGGGAACCGCCAATAATGTGTGTAGCATGGAAGATATCGCCATATCTTGGTTGTTATGTTGACAACGAAAGTATACCGCCCAAACTATTATTCACCTCTGTTTCAAAACCAAGCTCTGGCACCTCTACAAATCCCTGCTTCCCTCTGCGAAGGGCCTATCTATTTACTTTTATGTTGAGTCATCCCCCTATAATTAAAAAGCACTAGTTGGAGAGCACCGCTGTCATTTGCATTCATTATTGTTAGTTTACATTGAGTATGACTTGACTGGATCTCTTTTACCATGAATTACAATGTCTACTCAGTCCTTGGTCATTAAAGGTGCTCTGCATTTATGTTTTGCGGTCTCAAAAAGGGCTAGTGAGATACATCTTGTTATATCATATTATGATTGTTTTGAGAAAGTGTTGTCATCCGAGATTTATTATTATGGCTCGCTAGTTGATTATGCTATTGATATGAGTAAACTTGAGACCTATGCGTTATTGCGAATGTGGTTAGTTATAATCTTTGCTGAAAACTTGAATGCTGGCTTTTCATATTTACAACAACAAGAGCAAATAGAGTTTGTAAAAGTTTTTCTTTATCACTTTCAGTTTATCAACTGAATTGCTTGAGGACAAGCAAAGGTTTAAGCTTGGGGAGTTGATACGTCTCTATCGTATCTACTTTTCCAAACACTTTTGCCCTTGTTTTGGACTCTAACTTGCATGATTTGAATGGAACTAACCCGGACTGACGCTGTTTTCAGTAGAATCACCATGGTGTTATTTATGTGCAGAAACAAACGTTCTCGGAATGACCTGAAACTTCACGCAGCAACTTTTCAGAAAATATGAAAAATACCTGCAAAAGATGAATGCTAGGGGGCCACCACCTATCCACGAGGGTGGGGGCGCACCTGCCCCCCTAGGATGCGCCCCCTACCGCGTGGGCCCCCTGTTGCCTCTCCGACTCCAACTCCAACTCCAACTCCAATTCCATATATTGTGTTTCGGGGAGAGAAAAACCAGAGAGAAGAAATCATCGCGTTTTACGATACGGAGCCGCCGCCAAGCCCTAAAACCTCTCGGGAGGGCTGATCTGGAGTCCGTTCGGGGCTCCAGAGAGGGGAATCCGTTGCCATCGTCATCATCAACCATCCTCCATCACCAATTTCATGATGCTCACCGTTGTGCGTGAGTAATTCCATCATAGGCTTGCTGGACGGTGATGGGTTGGATGAGATCTATCATGTAATCGAATTAGTTTTGTTAGGGTTTGATCCCTAGTATCCACTATGTTCTGAGATTGATGTTGCTATGACTCTGCTATTCTTAATGCTTGTCACTAGGGCCCAAGTGCCATGATTTCAGATCTGAACCTATTGTGTTTTCATCAATATATGAGAGTTGTTGATCCTATCTTGCAAGTCTATAGTCACCTATTATGTGTTATGATCCGTTAACCCGAAGTGACAATAATCGGGATACTTTCCGGTGATGACCATAGTTTGAGGAGTTCATGTATTCACTATGTGTTAATGCTTTGTTTCGGTACTCTATTAAAAGGAGGCCTTAATATCCCTTAGTTTCCGTAAGGACCCCGCTGCCACGGGAGGGTAGGACAAAAGATGTCATGCAAGTTCTTTTCCATAAGCACGTATGACTATATTCGGAATACATGCCTACATTACATTGATGAACTAGAGCTAGTTCCGTGTCACCCTAGGTTATGACTGTTACATGATGAACCGCATCCGGCATAATTGTCCATCACCGATCCATTGCCTACGAGCTTTCCATATATTGTTCTTCGCTTATTTACTTTTCTGTTGCTATTGCTATCATCACTACAAAATACTAAAAACATTACTTTTACTACTGTTACCTTTTGCTACCGTTATCACTACTATCATATTACCTTGCTACTAAACACTCTGCTGCAGATATTAAGTTTCCAGGTGTGGTTGAATTGACAACTCAGCTGCTAATACTTGAGAATATTCTTTGGCTCCCCTTGTGTCGAATCAATAAATTTGGGTTGAATACTCTACCCTCGAAAACTGTTGGGATCCCCTATACTTGTGGGTTATCAATGATGAGCCCAGATTCTGCAAAATGGCTTGAGCCCATGAAATCTAAGATGGGATCCATGTATGAGAACAAAGTGTGGACTTTGGTTGACTTGCCCAATGATTGGCAAGCCATTGAGAATAAATGGATCTTCAAGAGGAAGACAGACGTTGATAGTAGTATTACTATATACAAAGCACGAATTGTCGCAAAAGGTTTTCGACAAGTTCAAGATGTTGAATACGATGAGATTTCTCACTCGTAGCAATGTTTAAGTCTATCCGAATCATGTTAGCAATTGCCACAATTTATGAAATCTGGCAAATGGATGTCAAAACTACATTCCTTAATGGATTTCTTAAAGAAGAGTTGTATATGATGCAACAAGAAGGTTTTGACAATCCTAAAGGTGCTAACAAAGTGTGCAAGCTCCAACGATCCATCTATGGACTGGTGCAACCATCTCGGAGTTGGAATATATACTTTGATAAAGTGAAAAAGCATATGGTTTTATACAGACTTGCGGTGAAGCCTATATTTACAAGAAAGTGAATGGGAGCACTGCAACCTTTCTGATAAGTATATGTGAATGACATATTGTTGATCGAAAATGATGTAAAATTTTCTGGAAAGCATAAAGGAGTGTTTGAAAGGAGTTTTTCAAAGAAAGACCTCGGTGAAGCTACTTAGATATTGAGCATCAAGATCTATAGAGATAGATCAAGACGCTTGATAAATATTTTTCATTCAGTACATACCTTGAGAAGATTTTTGAAGTAGTTCAAAATGGAACAGTCAAAGAATGAGTTCTTGCCTGTATTGCAAGGTGTAAAGTTGAGTAAGACTCAAAACACAACCACGACAGAAAATAGGAAGAGAATGAAAGTCATTCCCTATGCCTCAGCAATAGGTTCTATAAAGTATGCTATGCTGTGTACCAAACCTATTGTGTACCTTGCCATGAGTTTGGCAAGGGGGTACGATATTGATCCAGGAGTGGATCACTTGACAGCGTTTAAAATTATCCTTAGAAGATTAAGGAAATATTTCTCGGTTATGGAGGTGATAAAAGAGTTCGTCATAAAGAATTACATCGATGCAAGCTTTTGACACCGATCTAGATGACTCTAAGTCTCGATCTAGATACATATTGAAAGTGGGAGCAATTATCTAGAGTAGTTCCGTGTAGAGTATTGTAGACATAGAAATTTGCAAAATACATACAGATCTGAATGTGGCAAACCCGTTGACTAAACTTCTCTCACAAGCAAAACATGATCACTCTTCACATAGCGATGTGAACTAGATTATTGACTCTAGTAAACCCTTTGGGTATTAGTCACATGGAGATGTGAAATAATCACATAAAGATGTGAACTATTGGTGTTAAATCACATGGCAATGTGAACTAGATTATTGACTCTGGTGCAAGTGGGAGACTAAAGGAAATATGCCCTAGAGGCAATAATAAAATTGTTATTTATATTTCCTTATATCATGATAAATGTTTATTATTCATGCTAGAATTGTATTAACCGGAAACTTAGTACATGTGTGAATACATTGACAAACAAAGTGTCCCTAGTATGCCTCT
Organism: Triticum urartu; assembly: GCF_003073215.2. Taxonomy (NCBI): domain Eukaryota; kingdom Viridiplantae; phylum Streptophyta; class Magnoliopsida; order Poales; family Poaceae; genus Triticum; species Triticum urartu. The sequence continues at coordinate 547,208,274 of NC_053023.1, forward strand.
ACTTGACTAGCTCGTTAATCAAAGATGGTTAAGTTTCCTAGCCATAGACATGTGTTGTCATTTGATGAATGGGAGCACATCATTAGAGAATAATGTGATGGAAAAGACCCATCCGTTAGCTTAGCACTATGATCGTTTAGTTTATTGCTATTGCTTTCTTAATGACTTATACATGTTCCTCAGACTATGAGATTATGCAACTCCCGAATGCCGGGGGAACACCTTGTGTGCTATCAAACGTCACAACATAACTGGGTGATTATAAAGATGCTCCACAGGTGTCTCTGATGGTGTTTGTTGGGTTGGCATAGATCGAGATTAGGATTTGTCACTCCGTGTATCGGAGAGGTATCTCTGGGCCCTCTCAGCAATGCACATCACTATAAGCCTTGCAAGCAATGTGACTAAAGAGTTAGTTATGGGATGATGCATTACGAAACTAGTAAAGAGACTTGCCGGTAATGAGATTGAACTAGGTATGAGGATACTGACGATCAAATCTCGGGCAAGTAACATACCGATGACAAAGGGAACAACATATGTTGTTATGCGGTTTGACCGATAAAGATCTTCGTAAAATATGTAGGAGCCAATATGAGCATCTAGGTTCCGCTATTGGTTATTGACCGGAGATGTGTCTCGGTCATGTTTACATAGTTCTCGAACCTGTAGGGTCCGCACGCTTAACGTTCGTTGACGATTTGTATTATGAGTTTTGTGATTTGATGTACCGAAGGTTGTTCGGAGTCCCGGATGAGATCACGGACATGACGAGGAGTCTCGAAATGGTCAAGACGTTAAGATCGATATATTGGAAGGCTATATTCAGACATCGGAAAGGTTCCGAGTCATTCGGGTATTTTTCGGAGTGCCAGAGAGTTACCGGAATTCGCCACGGGAAGTAGTGAGCCTTAATGGGCCATACGGGAAAGGAGAGAAGGGCCTTAAGGGTTGGCCGCACGCCCCCCATGGGCTTGTCTGAATTGGACTAGGAGGGGACGGCGCCCCCCTCTTTCCTTCTCGCTCTCCCTCTCCTTCCTTCCTCTCCTACTTGCACTAGGAAAGGGGGAAACCTATTTCTACTAGGAGTAGGAATCCCCCTTTGGGCGCGCCCCTTGAGGCCGGCCCTCCTCCTCCTCCCCTCCTTTATATACGGGGAGGGGGTACCCCATAGACACACAAGTTGATTGTTTAGCCGTGTGCAGTGCCCCCTCCACAGATTTCCATCTCGGTCATATCGTTGCTGTGCTTAGGCGAAGCCCTGCGCCGGTATCTTCATCATCACCGTCATCACGCCGTCGTGATGATGAAACTCTCCCTCGACACGCAGATGGATCTAGAGTTCGCGGGACGTTACCTAGATGGATCTTGCATGTGCGTAGGAATTTTTTTGAAATTACTGCGTTCCCCATCACAAGGGTCATGGTGAATGGAGTTTTGGGTGAGCCAATCTGACAGGTTTCTTCAAGGGGTTGCTTAATGTCAAGTTTCATCCAGTTTTTCTTCTCTATAACTCTATCCTGTAAATACTCTTTTCTATTCTTAACATAATGTTTTGCGTATTCTGAAATAAAAATGCAGTATTAGAAACAGCCGGTGGCCCATACCAAGGCGAGGGCACCACCGATCTGTCCACCAGGTGCGCTCAAACCAAAACACTATTTAATTTAGACTATTTTGTTCCGTTGAATGATTATATTAGTGAGTATATTGTGTGCATATGCACCAGTTCATCAAGATATGTAGTAGGTTAGTTGACCATGTTGTCATACGCCAAGATTTTCAAGATTGTTGCTAGCTTAAAATTCAGGTTCAATCTTTTTTTGTTATAGTATCTTCATGAAGCAACCCGTATTCCAAAAATTTATGGCCTCCATTCGCATTTCGCACCGGGCCCCCGAATTTCTGGAGACGGCCCTGACTATAAGCCTTGCAAGCAATGTGACTAATGAGTTAGTTGCGAGATGATGCATTACGGAACGAGTAAAGAGACTTGCCGATAACAAGATTGAATCAGGTATGATGATACCAACGATCGAATCTCGGACAAGTAACATACCGATGACGAAGGGAATGACATATGTTGTTATGCGGTTTAACCGATAAAGATGTTTGTAGAATATGTAGGAGCCAATATGAGCATCTAGGTTCTGCTATTGTTTATTGAACGCAGATGTATCTCGGTCATGTCTACATAGTTCTCGAACCCGTAGGGTCCGCACGCTTAACATTCGATGACAATTTGTATTATGAGTTATGTGATTTGATGACAAAAGTTTTTTCGGAGTCCCGGATGAGATCACGGACATGACGAGGAGTCTCGAAATGGTCAAGAGGTAAAGATACATATATTGGAAGGTTGCATTTGGACATCGGAATGGTTCCGAGAGGTTCGGGCATTTTTTCGGAGTACCAGGAGGTTACCGGACCCCCCCGGAGAAGTATTGGGCCTATTGGGCCTTATTGGAGGAGAGGAGAAAGGCCACGTGAGAGGGGCGTGCCCCCCTTGCCCAAACCGAATTGGACTAGGGGAGGGGGCCGCCCCCCCTCTTTCCTTCTCCTTCTCCCTCTCTCTCCCTTCCCCTTTTCCCTCTCCGGTGGAAGGAAGGAGGGGGGGGGGCGAATCCTACTTGGACCAGGAGTCCAAGTAGGACTCCCCCTTATGGCGCTCCCCCCTAGGCCATCCACTTCCTCCTCCCCCCTTTATATATGGAGGCGGCGGGGGGGGGGGGGGGGCACCCCAAAGGCACAATAGACATCTCTTAGCCATGTGCGGTGCCCCCCTCAACAGTTTACCACCTCGGTCATATCATCGTAGTGCTTAGGTGAAGCCCTGCGACGGTAGCATCATCATCACCATCGCCACACCGTCGTGCTGACGAAACTTTCCCTCGTCCTCAACTGGATCAAGATCTCGAGGGACGTCATCGTGCTGACCGTGTGCTGAACATGGAGGTGCCGTACGTTCGGTGCTAGGATCGGTTGGATCATGAGGACGTTCGACTACATCATTCGCGTTACTAAACGCTTCCACTTTTGGTCAACGAGGGTACATGGACACATTCTCCCCTCTCATTGCTATGCATCTCCTAGATAGATCTTGCGTGATCATAAGATTTTTTTTTGAAATACTGCGTTCCCCAACAATGGCATCCGAGCCAGGTCTATGCGTAGATGTTATATGCATGAGTAGAACACAAAGAGTTGTGGGCGATAATAGTCATACTCCTTACCACCAACGTCTTACTTTGATTCAGCGGTATTGTTTGATGAAGCGGCCCGGACCGACATTACATGACCGTGTTGATAACCCACAAGTATAGGGGATCACAACAGTTTTCGATAAGTAAGAGTGTTGAACCCAGCGAGGAGCTAAAGGCAGAACAAATATTCCCTCAAGTTCTATCGACCACCGATACAACTCTTCGCACGCTTGATGTTCGCTTTACCTAGAACAAGTATGAAACTAGAAGTACTTTGTAGGTGTTGTTGGATAGGTTTGCAAGATAATAAAGAGCAAGTAAATAAAAGGTAGGGGCTGTTGTAAGTAAAGAAGCAGTAAATTAAATATAGCGAGTGTGGATAAGTGGTGGTAGGAGTTGCGAAATTGCCCCTAAGCAATTGACAACTTTACTAGACCGATAGCAAGTACTATGTGGGAGAGGCCACTGCTAGCATGTCATCCCTGACTTGGAATTCTATGCACTTATGATTGGAACTATTAGCAAGCATCCGCAACTACTAATGTTCATTAAGGTAAAACCCAACCATAGCATTAAGATATATTGGTCCCCCTTCAATCCCGTATGCATCAATTTCTATGCTAGGCTGAAGCTTCTGTCACCCTTGCCCTCCAATACATAGTCCTATCAACATACAACTAACCCTAGGGTGTGATCCACACGCGCACTCATATGATGGGCACTAAAGGACAACAACATAACCACAAGAAAATTAAATCAATCATAGAAATTCATCAACCACCGATAGGACAACGAAAATCTACTCAGACATCATAGGATGGCAACACATCATTGCATAATAATATGAAGCATAAAGCAGCATGTTCAAGTAGAGGGTACAGCGGGTTGCGGGAGAGTGGACCTCTGTAGATAGAGGGGGGAAGGTGATGGAGATGTTGGTGAAGATGGCAGAGGTGTTGGTGTAGATCGCGGTGATGATGATGATGGCCACGGCAGGGTTCTGGCGCTACCGGAAGAGAAGGGGAGAGGGGCCCCCTTCGTCTTCTTCTTCCTTGACCTCCTCCCTAGCTGGGAGAAGGGTTTCCCCTCTGGTCCTTGGCCTCCATGGCATGGGAGACGCGAGAGCCCCTCCGAGATTGGATCTGTCTCTTTGTCTCTCTCTGTTTCTGCGTTCTGTTCTGCTGCCCTTTCACCGTTTCATATATATATGGAGATCCGTAACTCCGATTGGATCGAAACCTTCGCCGTGATTTTTTTCCAGAAATTAGCTTTCTTGCGGCTGAAGAAGGGCATCAACCGCCTTACAGGTGGCCCACGAGGGTCAGGGGCGCGCCCCCTGCCTCGTGGCCACCTCGGGCACCGTCTCGCGTTTATTTTCTTCCGGAATTTTCCATATATTCCAAAAATAATCTCCATCCATTTTTATCCCATTTGGATTCCGTTTGGTATGGATATTCTGTGAAACTAAAAACATACAACAAATAGGAACTGGCACTAGGCACTAGATCAATATGTTAGTCCCAAAAATAGTATAAAAAGTTGCCAAAAGTATATGAAAGTTGAATAATATTAGCATGGAACAATAAAAAATTATAGATACGACGGAGACTTATCAGCATTCCCAATCTTAATTCCTGCTCGTCCTCGAGTAGGTAAATGATAAAAAAGATAATTTTTGATGTGGAATGCTAGCTAGCATAATCTTGATCACATATCTAATCATGGCATGAATATTAAGACACGAGTGATTCAAAGCAATAGTCTATCATTTGACATAGAAACAATAACACTTCAAGCCCACTAATAAAGCAATCATGTCTTTTCAAAATAACAAGGCCAAAGAAAGTTATCACTACAAAATCATATAGTCTGGCTATGCTCCATCTTCACCACACAAAATATTCACATCATGCACAACCCCGATGACAAGCCGAGCAATTGGTTCATACTTCTTAACGTGCTTCAGCATTTTCAACCCTCACGCAATACATGAGCATGAGCCATGGACATAGCAGTATAGGTGGAATAGAATGGTGGTTGTGGAGAAGACAAAAAGGAGAAGATAGTCTCACATCAACTAGGCATATCAACGGGCTATGGAGATGCCCATCAATAGATATCAATGTGAGTGAGTAGGGATTGCCATGCAACAGATGCACTAGAGCTATAAGTATATGAAAGCTCAAACTGAAACTAAGTGGGTGTGCATCCAACTTGCTTGCTAATGAAGACCTAGGGCATTTGAGGAAGCCCATCATTGGAATATACAAGCCAAGTTCTACAATGAAAATTCCCACTAGTATATGAAAGTGATAACTCAAGAGACTCTCTATATGAAGAACATGGTGCTACTTTGAAGCACAAGTGTGGTAAAAAGATAGTAACATTGCCGCTTTTTTGTGTGGGCTTATTTGGCCCCCCTTTTTTATTTAGGCTTGTTTGGCCTCTCTTTTTTTCTTGGGGCAATGCTCTAATAATGATGATCATCACACTTTTATTTACTTACAAATCGATATTACAACTCGATACTAGAACAAAGGCATGACTCTATATGAATGCCTCTGGCAGTGTACCGGGATGTGCAATGATCTAGCGTAGCAATGACATCAAAAAAGGACAAGCCATGAAAACATCATGCTAGCTATCTTACGATCATGCAAAGCAATATGACAAAGAATGCTCAAATCACGTATATGATGATGATGAAAGTTGCATGGCAATATATCTCGGAATGGCTATGGAAATGCCATGATAGGTAGGTATGGTGGCTGTTTTGAGGAAGGTATATGGTGGGTTAATGGTACCGGCGAAAGTTGCGCGGTACTAGAGAGGCTAGCAATGGTGGAAGGGTGAGAGTGCGTATAATCCATGGACTCAACATTATTCATAAAGAACTCACATACTTATTGCAAAAGTTTATTAGCCCTCGAAGCAAAGTACTACTATGCATGCCCCTAGGGGGATAGATTGGTAGGAAAAGACCATCGCTCATCCCCGACCGCCACTCATAAGGAAGACAATCAATAAATACCTCATGCTCCGACTTCGTTACATAACGGTTCACCATACGTGCATGCTACGGGAATCACAAACCTCAACACAAGTATTTCTACTAATCCACAACTACCCACTAGCATGACTCTAATATCACCATCTTTATATCGCAAAACTATTGCAAGGAATCAAACACATCATATTCAGTGATCTACAAGTTTTATGTAGGATTTTATGACTAACCATGTGAATGACCAGTTCCTGTCATCTCTCTAAATGGATATAAGTGAAGCAAGAGAGTTTAAATCTTTCTACAAAAGATATTCCCATGCTCTAACAAATATAAGTGAAGCAAAAGAGCATTCTACAAATGGCGGTTGTCTAAGTGAAGAGAAACAGGCAATCCAAACTTCAAATGATATAAGTGAAGCACATGAAGCATTCTATAAAGCCATATTCAAAAGATATAAGTGAAGTGCATAGAGAATTCTATAAATCAACCAAGGACTATCTCATACCAGCATGGTGCATAAAAGAAAAAATGCAAACTAAATGCAAAAGATGCTCCAAGATTGCACATATCGCATGGACGAAATGAATCCAAAAGCATACCGATACGTGTTGAAGAAAGAGGGGATGCCTTCCGGGGCATCCCCAAGCTTAGACGCTTGAGTCTCCTTGAATATTTACTTGGGGTGCCTCGGGCATCCCCAATCTTGAGTTCTTGCCTCTCTTCCTTCTTCTCACATCGAGACCTTCTCGATCATTGAATACTTCATCCACACAAAACTTCAACAGAAAACTCGGTAAGATCCGTTAGTATAATAAAGCAAATCACTACTCTAAGTACTGTTGAAAACCAATTCATATTTTGTTTTTGCATTGTGTCTACTGTAATATAACTTTTTCATGGATTAATCCACTGATATAAATTGATAGTTTCATCAAAACAAGCAAACTATGCATCAAAAACAGAATCAGTCTAAAACAGAACAGTCTGTAACAATCTGAACATTCACCATACATATGATACTTGAAAAATTCTACCAAAATTAGGAAAAATAAAAAATTTGTATAAAAGACGGTGCAAAAAGAATCAAAACCATTTGACTTTCCAACTAAAAATGTAAAATCGCGCACTACAGCCAAAGTTTCTGTCCTGCACCGTACAAACCATCAAGCAAATGTAAACATCCTAAAGGCAAACCTTGCACATTATTTTTGTAATACAATGGAATTGTACAAGGGGATAATTATTTTTGTTGAAAAGTTTCTGTAATCAAGATTCACAAAGTTTCAGCGAGCATGAAGAAATTTCAAGGAGCTCTCTCACTTCAACAATGCTTGTCTTTCTCACTTTCCTTTTTGAAAAAGTTTTGGGTTACCCTCTTTATTTTTGTTGTTTTTAAACTATATGAAAGCACTCAACAGAAATAAATGACTCTCTAAAACTTCTGGGTTGTCTCCCTGGCAGCGCTTTCTTTAAAGCCATTAAGCTAGGCATATAGTGCTCAAGTAATGGATCCACCCGGATCCCAAGGTATATCAAAGCCAATTTTAATTAACAATGATTTATAGTTTAGTAGTGAGCACAAAGTAACATATATCATGCAACAACGAAGTCTAACTCTCTTCCTATGCATCGGCATGTCATAAAAGAACAATTCATGCACACATAGTGAAGGTCGATGCATAGTATAAACAGTTTCTTGCAGTTTTGTTGTATTGGAAACATAGAGAGGTGGAGATATAGTTCCTCTCTCATAATAATTGCAAGTAGGAGCTGCTAGCACATGCATATTATATTGATCAAAATCATCATGTGTAATAGTAAAATGCAACCCATTAATATAATCCTTAATAAGCTCAGATATAGTGTAGTTTGGAGAATTCAAAAAGATAATAGGACTATCATGCGTGGGTGCAATAGCAACAATTTCATGTTTAACATAAGGAACTATAGCAAGTTCATCTCCATAAGCATAATTCATATTGGCATCTTGGCCACAAGCATAGCAAGAATCATCAAAAATGGATATTTAAAAAGAATCAACGAGATCATAGCAATTATCATAGCATTCATCCTTCGGTAAGCATGAAGGGGAATTAAACAATGTATGAGTTGAAGAGTTACTCTCATTAGAAGGTGGACACGGGTGATCAATCCGCTCTTCCTCCTTTTGTTCTTCGCTCTCCTCCTCATCTTTTTCATCCAATGAGCTCATAGTTTCATCAACTTCTTCTTCTATAGATTCCTGCAAAATATTAGTCTTTTCTTGGACAGCGGAGACTTTCTCAATAAGTGCATTAATATCGGAATTGTATTCATAATTCTCGTATCAATATTTAAAGATAGCTAAATTTTCAGGTCTATAAACCAAATCATCAAAATATTCAAACTCTTTAAACATAGATTCAATTTCATAAGCACCCAGAAAAGCAACAAATTCTTCTATTTGTTCCACATCATAGTAATCATATATACCGTTAGCATAAGAAGCTAAGGATTTATTATCATTAAATTCGCATAAAAAGGGAAGGTGTGGAGCCTTCATCCTGGAGCAACAAGTATAATCATATCTCAAGCATATGTAGTTGCCTAGCATACCACTTCAATATATGAATTTGATTCCATAATAGTTTCCCTTTTTGTGTCAAGCGGTAATCCCTAAAGTATTCACGTTCATCCAACGTTACTCCCATTACATAATTGAATGGGGTTTTCTCAGGATTATTAAAGTAGTACATAATATCTTTCACATAACCAGCATCGAGGGTTTTAGGAGGTTCCCCATCTCCATGAGCAGAAAGTACACCTAATTTTTTGGTATTTCGTGTTCCATATCCATAACTAAAGATAAAGAACAACTAAGAACAACAAATAAAAATTACTTAGTGATAAAGCAAACAAGCACACACGAGAATATTCACCCCACGCTATTGCTCCCCGGCAACAGCGCCAGAAAAAGGTCTTGATAACCCACAAGTACAGGGGATCACAACAGTTTTTGATATGTAAGAGTGTCGAACCCAGCGAGGAGCTAAAGGCAGAACAAATATTCCCTCAAGTTCTATCGACCACCGATACAACTCTACGCACGCTTGATGTTCGCTTTACCTAGAACAAGTATGAAACTAGAAGTACTTTGTAGGTGTCGTTGGATAGGTTTGCAATATAATAAAGAGCAAGTAAATAAAAGGTAGGGGCTGTCCTAAGTAAAGAAGCAGTAAATTAAATATAGCGGGTGTGGACAAATGGTGGTAGGAGTTGCGAAATTGCCCCTAAGCAATTGACTACATTACTAGACCGATAACAAGTATTATGTGGGAGAGGCCACTACTAGCATGCCATCCCTGACTTGGAATTCTATGCACTTATGATTGGAACTATTAGCAAGCATCCGCAACTACTAATGTTCATTAAGGTAAAACCCAACCATAGCATTAAGATATATTGGTCCCCCTTCAATCCCGTATGCATCAATTTCTATGCTAGGCTGAAGCTTCTGTCACCATTGCCCTCCAATACATAGTCCTGTCAACATACAACTAACCCTAGGGTGTGATCCACGCGCACGCTCATATGATGGGCACCAAAGGACAGCAACATAACCACAAGCAAATTAAATCAATCATAGAAATTCATCAACCACCGATAGGACAACGAAAATCTACTCAGACATCATAGGATGGCAACACATCATTGGATAATAATATGAAGCATAAAGCACCATGTTCAAGTAGAGGATATAGCGGGTTGCGGGAGAGTGGACCGCTGTAGATAGAGGGGGGAAGGTGATGGAGATGCTGGTGAAGATGGCGGAGGTGTTGGTGTAGATCGCGGTGATGATGATGATGGCCACGGCAGCGTTTCGGCGCCACCGGAAGAGAAGGGGAGAGGGGCCCTTTCGTCTTCTTCTTCCTTGACCTCCTCCCTAGCTGGGAGAAGGGTTTCCCCTCTGGTCCTTGGCCTCCATGGCATGGGAGGGGCGAGAGCCCCTTCGAGAATTGATCTGTCTCTTTGTCTCTCTCTATTTCTGCATTCTATTCTGCTGCCCTTTCACCGTTTCATATATATATATGGAGATCCGTAACTCCGATTGGATCGAAACCTTCTCCGTGAATTTTTTTTCCAGAAATTAGCTTTCTTGCGGCTGAAGAAGGGCATCAACCGCCTTACGAGTGGCCCACGAGGGTCAGGGGCATGCCCAGGGGGAGCAGGCGCGCCCCCTGCCTCGTGGCCACCTCAGGCACCGTCTCGCGTTTATTTTCTTCCAGAATTTTCCATATATTCCAAAAATAAGCTCCATCCATTTTTATCCTGTTTGGATTCTGTTTGATATGGATATTCTGTGAAACTAAAAACATGCAACAAGCAGGAACTGGCACTGGGCACTGGATCAATATGTTAGTCCCAAAAATAGTATAAAAAGTTGCCAAAAGTATATGAAAGTTGAATAATATTGGCATGGAACAATAAAAAATTATAGATATGAAGGAGACGTATTAGCATCCCCAAGCTTAATTCCTGCTCGTCCTCGAGTAGGTAAATGATAAAAAAAGATAATTTTTGATGTGGAATGTGTCACATCCCTAGTTGTGACAATGCCTAGTACTAGCATCTGGTACTGCATCATGTTTACTTCTCACAGAAAGTTGTAATGGGGATGACAGAACCCCCAGCACCCCCTTAGACCAACTAGGGTTTACTAAAATCATTTTCAATGAACCCAAAATGCCCTTCGAAAATGTTCATCATCTTTGCATTGGTCTAGAACCTCTCCCAAAAATGGTGCACATTTTTCTAGGCCATTCTGGATTTTTTTTTTGAATTAAATCATATTGTATTTGACTTTGGGCATTTAAATACTATAAATAATTTAAGTGCTCAAATAATTCTAAAACTAAATGTGGGTCACTGGAATCATCCAGAGAGAGTCCACAAATTATTTCAGGAGTTTACAAAATGGGTTAGTACTTTTACTAATTCAAAACAGAGGAAAAGAAATAGAACAATAGAAAGAATTAGGAAAAGGCAGAGAATGAGAGAGTTACCTGGCAGCCCATCTGGCTGGCCCAGCCCACCAGGGGCAGGGAGGTCTTCTTTCTCCCGCCAGTCGGACGCACGGCGCGTGGCTGACGCATGCAGGCGCGCCCCGGCCACCTCCTCCTTGCCGACGATCCCCTAGACGCGTGGACGATTTTCCCGTGTCGTCCCGATTCCGCTGACCCCCTCGCTCACTCTCCCTCTTCTCCGGCTCTCTCACTCACGCGCGACCAGACGCAGCCGTCGCCACCGACGAGCTCCACCACGGCCACAGCCATCTCCGAGCCTCTCCGACGCGCCCCTGAGCTCCACCGTGACGTCCCCGTGCTCTTCGCCGAGCCACATGACGCCGGAGCGCCCCGCAGCACCGCTATCGCTGTTGTCCTCTAACTCTACTCCGAGCGCCGCCCCGTTCGATTCGTCACTGTCCGGGCTTCCCCGACCTCACCGACGACGCCATAGAGTTCACTGTGAGCTCCTGTTGCTTCCCCCTCGCTCTCCCCCTTCGTTCCCGTTCCCTAGCCCCGTCTTCCGACCGAGCCCGAGAGCTCACCGCCGCCGGCCATGCCGCTGCCATAGCTAGAGGCATCCACGACGCATTCGAGCCCGCCCCCGTGCTCAGCGAGTCCACAGGACTCCGTAGCAACCCACAGCTCGTCCTCCCGTGCACCAAAACACTATGTCCGAGCGTGCCCGTACTCCGGCCGTCGCGGAAGTGCTCGCCGTTGTCCCGGCCATCCCAGCTGCTGCTGCTACCACCACTAGATGCGCGAGAGCGCCAGCAATCCGTAGGAGCAAACCCCGCCTCAAACCGTGGGCTGTAGCGAGATCCCAACGATCTCCGCCGCGCGAAATGGTCGACGCCAGCGAAACTCCGGCGACTGATGTCGTGGCTCGTCATTAGCCACTAATGACCCAGCCAAACCACCCCTAGTGCCACTGCCATGTGGGCCCTGTGCCTGTTTAGTTTAATTTAATTTTCTGTTTAGATTAGTTCATAACCCACTGGGACCCACACGTCAGCATTGACTTTGCTGACGCAGCCGTTGACTGGTCCCATATGTCATCCACCCAAACCAGCCCTGTTACACTGACCCGTGGGTCCCAGCCATCAGGTTTGACTCTGGGCAACCCTGTTGACCAGCTGACGTCACAATGACGCAGTGCTGACGTAGTAACTCCTTTTTCTGGATTTATTCTTATTCAGGAAATTCCAGAAAATAGTGCTAACTTCTAAAAATCATATAAAATCAACCGTAGCTCCAAATGAAATAATTTATATATGAAAAATGATTAGAAAAATCCAATCTATCCATCTGTACCATTTTCATGCATGATAGAACAACTCAGGCCTGCTATCTAGGCCAAATCTTATAATGGCATTTAAACCTTCACATATGGAGTTTGAATTTGAACATAGGGTTCAAACCAACTTCATTTAACCTGCTGCTAGTTGCATTAGCTCAAATCACAGCATATTGCCATGTCATGATCATGCATCATATTGTGCATTGCATTGATGGTGTTTCCTTCTGTGTTGCCGATGTTTTTCCCCTCTCAGTAGACGACGTACCGACGATGAGTTCGATGACACCGATGAAGAACTATACTATCTTCAGAAGTGCCAGGAAAGCAAAACCCCCTTGTTCATTCCGATACAATCCCACTCTCTCGCCCCTGCTCTCTTTTACTGCATTAGGACAACAATGATTGAACTGTTACATGATGCGGTAGCTGAACCCCTTTTCCTCGGCATGACCTGTCATTGCCACAGTAAATAGATGAAACCCACTAGCATGAGTAGGAGTTGTTTGAGCCCTGATGTGCCAACTCATTCATGCTTGTTTGTCATGCCTGCTGCTGCTTGGAGGTGAGTCAGGTCTGATTCATCGGGAATGAATTGGAAGTGTCTGAACATGTCCTACTGTGTGTGAGCAAAGTGTGTGAACACGATTTGGTAAAGGTAGCGGTGAGAGGCCATGTAGGAGTACATGGTGGGTTGTCTCATTGAAGCCGTCCTCAGGAACTGAGTTCTCTGTTTGTGATCCATGAAACAGCTACTACCACACGTTGGGCCCTGAAATATGACCCCGCTTGACTTTTTAACCACCCTAGTTCTCTATCCAGGAGTTGCAAGTACTTTCTGGTGTTTGTAGTATGCTGGAGGTCGTGCGCAGCACTGACCGAGGGGTGGGCTGTGATGCGGTAGGCACGTGGCACGGTGTACCGGGAGCCTGTTTGGTGTCTCGGGAACCCTGCACACATCGTTAGGGGCCGTATGTGGAAACCTCGGCCGGACTCCCTGCGGATGGAACCTTAATAGGCGATAAACCTAGAGTAGAGACTTGAGTGTTTAGGTAGGTCATGGTCTACACCCACGTTGGCTTTCGCTTGAAGTCTGCCGAGCACATGACGTGTGCAGACGCTAAGTGGTGGAAACATGTGTGAAGAAGTACACCCCTGCAGGGTTATAAATGATCTATTCGAATAGCCGTGTCCGCAGTAATGGACTTCTGGGTTGCCTATAACAGTTCATAGACAAGTGAAAGTGGATACTCTAAAACCCGCAAGATAAGCGTGAGTGCTATGGATGGCATTCTCGTAGGGAGACGGGAGCGGATCCATAGTGGTGTATTGATATGGTGAATATGTGGACTCGTGTGCGCCACCTCAAAAGAGTTACCTGCAGTCATAGTTTAGGTTAGCCACTAAGTCAAAGCTGGCTTGCTGCAGTTAAACTCCACTACCCCCTTTGTTGATACCGATGCATATGTAGTTAGTTCTGATGTAAGTCTTGCTGGGTACATTTGTACTCACGTTTTCCTATTTTGTGTTTTGCAGAGAGGTGTCAGTCTCACTAGTAGTTCCATGTGGAATTCGACGTTTAGCTTGATACCTCAGCTACGATCTTGTGCCCTCGGCACGATCTGGTAGATAGTCTGGCTTCTCAGCCTTTTTCATTTGTAGATGTCTGTGGATTTATTCTTATTCAGGAAATTCCAGAAAATAGTGCTAACTTCTAAAAATCATATAAAATCAACCGTAGCTCCAAATGAAATAATTTATATATGAAAAATGATTAGAAAAATCCAATCTATCCATCTGTACCATTTTCATGCATGATAGAACAACTCAGGCCTGCTATCTAGGCCAAATCTTATAATGGCATTTAAACCTTCACATATGGAGTTTGAATTTGAACATAGGGTTCAAACCAACTTCATTTAACCTGCTGCTAGTTGCATTAGCTCAATCACAGCATATTGCCATGTCATGATCATGCATCATATTGTGCATTGCATTGATGGTGTTTCCTTCTGTGTTGCCGATGTTTTTCCCCTCTCAGTAGACGACGTACCGACGATGAGTTCGATGACACCGATGAAGAACTATACTATCTTCAGAAGTGCCAGGAAAGCAAAACCCCCTTGTTCATTCCGATACAATCCCACTCTCTTGCTCCTGCTCTCTATTACTGCATTAGGACAACAACGATTCAACTATTACATGTTGCGGTAGTTGAACCCCTTTCCTCTGCATGACCTGTCATTGCCACAGTAAATAGATGAAACCCACTAGCATGAGTAGGAGTTGTTTGAGCCCTGATGTGCCTACTCATTCATGCTTGTTTGTCATGCCTGCTACTGCTTAGAGTTGAGTCAGGTTTGATTCATCGGGGATGAATTGGAACAGTGATGAACTTGTCCTACTGTGTGTGAGCTAGGTGTGTGAACACGATTTGGTAAAGGAAGCGGTGAGGAGGCCATGTAGGAGTACATGGTGGGTTGTCTCATTGAAGAGGTCCTCAGGAACTGAGTTCTGTGTTTGTGATCCATGAAACAGCTACTACCACACGTTGGCCTGAAATATGACCCCGCTCGACATCTTAACCACCTTAGTTCTCTGTCCAGGAGTTGCAAGTAGTTTCTGGTGTTTGTAGTATGCTGGAGGCCATGTGCAGCGCTGACCGAGGGGTGGGCTGTGATGCGGTAGCACGTGGCACGGTGTACCGGGCGCCCATTTGGTGTCTTGGGAATCCTACACACATCGTTTCGGGGCCTGTGGAAACTCTCGGCCGGACTCCTCTGCGGATGGAACCTGGATAGGCGATAAACCTGAGTAGATACTTGAGCGTTTAGGTAGGTCGTGATCTACACCCACGTTGGCTTTTGCTTGAAGTCTGCCAAGCACAAGACGTGTGCAGACGCTAAGTGTGGAAACATGTGTGAAGAAGTACACCCCTGCAGGGTTATAAATGATCTATTCGAATAGCCGTGTCCGCGGTAATGGACTTTTGGGTTGCCTTTAACAGTTCATAGACAAGTGAAAGTGGATACTCTAAAACCCGCAAGATAAGCGTGAGTGCTATGGATGGCCTTCTCGTAGGGAGACGGGAGCGGATCCATAGTGGTGTATTGATATGGTGAATATGTGGACTCGTGTGCGCCACCTCAAAAGAGTTACTTGCAGTCATAGTTTAGGTTAGCCACTGAGTCAAAGCTGGCTTGCTACAGTTAAACTCCACTACCCCCTTTGTTGATACCGATGCATATGTAGTTAGTTCTGATATCAGTCTTGCTGGGTACATTTGTACTCACGTTTGCCTATATTATGTTTTGCAGAGAGACGTCAGTCTCGCTAGTAGTTCCGTGTGGACTTCAACGTTTAGCTTGATACCTCAGCTACGATCTTGTGCCCTCGGCAGGATCTGGTAGATAGTCTGGCTTCTCAGCCTTTTTCATTTGTAGATGTCTGTACCCAGACATGTTAAGCTTCCGCATGTGCTTTGACTTGTATGCTCTGAATGTTGGGTCATGAGACCCATGTTTGTAATATCTCGCTCCTCGGAGCCTAATGAATAAATACTTTGAGTCGTAGAGTTTGTTGTGATGCCATGTTGTATTACACATATCGAGCATATTGTGTGTATGATTGAAATGCTTGGTATGTGTGGGATCCGACAACCTAGTTGTTTATCCTTGGTAGCCTCTCTTATGGGGAAATGTAGTCTTGTGCTTCCATGAGCCATAGTAGTCCGCTACAGCCCGGTTCACCGGAGTCCTGCTAGCCCAGCACTACTGCTCCGGAACACTTGACTGGCCGGCATGTGATTCACTTCGTTCCTGTGTCTGTCCCTTCGGGGAAATGTCACGCGGTGACATCCGGAGTCCTGCCTAGCCTGCTACAGCCCGGGTTACCGGAGTCCTGTTAGCCCAGTGCTACAGCCCGGATTCGCACGCTGCTGACCGACATGCTCGAAGTTGATTCATGTATGCCTGTCCCCATGGGTTAGTGCCGCTTTGGGTTCACGACTAGCCATGTCGGCCCGGGTTCTCTGTCATATGGATGCTAGCGACACTATCATATACGTGAGCCAAAAGGCGCAAACGGTCCCGGGCCATGGTAAGGCGACACCCGTGGGAATACCGTGCGTGAGGCCGCAAAGTGATATGAGGTGTTACCGGCTAGATCGATGTGACTTGGAATCAGGGTCCTGACAGTGACAGCGTTGGTATCAGAGCCTGACCGCCTGTAGGTTCGATAAGCCAAATTGGTCGAAGTTGAGTCTAGAAATGCTTTAGTTATATAAGGGAATTGATTGTGGAAGGGAACGTAAGGCTCTTTTTACTCCTTTACTTTATGCCCTTCTGATCTGAGTCATCCTCTTCTCTTCTACGGGGATTAGGAACTAGGCCTTCTCATCTATCTATCAGGATGACGAGTTACTATGGTAGAGACTTATAGGATTGTTGAATTCAAGCCTCAGTTCAGTTTCTACTACTTTTAGTATGTTGTCAGTTGAACCAGAACCTTGATATTGTGATTTGAGTGGTTATGCCACAATTTTTGCAGGATGTCTCAAATCTTTTTGAGCATTTACAGCCGTTATGCTGTCCGAGTGATCCCAGGTCTCTACATAGTCTGATGCATTTGCAAATCCTTTCTTTCCATTCCCGATGTCCTTTTGGGCCAGATTAATCACACTAATCGGTGAGTTGAGGTACTCTGTTACCTCGACATATAGGTTGGAGCTATTATTATGACCCTAGGTGTTTTAGGGAGTCACCTAGTAATCTAGCCATGCTTTGTGTTCCCGGTGTGATGAATCTGGCCACCATTCTCGAAAGCATCCCGTGATGCTACTTAGTTGTAGGTATTCTACTCCTGGGTTTTTGAACCCGAGATTCACCCTACTTACCTCATGTCGATAGTGTTTGCTAGTTTCTTTAGGATATTAGTAACCTTTGCATTAGTCCTTGAGGTCCGTGGTAGTTCCTTCTTCCAGATACTACGAACCGCTTATGGCAGAAGTTATTTGAACCAAAAGATCACAACCAGAGTGCTCTTGATGAGTTCTCCATTCTGCATTGTGAATCTGCCAGTCCTACCTTTCTGCATGGGTTGTCCAGAAGAAATGTTGAGCTTGCTCGACATACCAATCTATGCATCCACAACTCAGAAAATTATATGTTCCTTGAGTTGTTCCTCTTCAGTTGTATCCCGACCATCCTCTATCAGTTGATAGCCAAGAGTATGTGTGCATTTGTGTTCATCGATGCCTTTTATTCTTGTGGTCCGTCAAGCCATTCTATTCCGGAGTGACTAGGAGAAACAAACTCCAGTACCTCATCCATTTCTAGGATTGGGTCAAAGTAGTTGTATCCCGCAGATCAAAATGCCAGTCCAGCTTTTGTTCTGTTCTACCCTGGAGTATTACCATCTTATGTCAAGAATGTCATGAGAATTGTACCACCTCCTATGAATTCTTGATTTAGTGATACTTCTTGCCATCATTGTTCATTCCTCGGTTCCGTGTTGTTGTAACCGGAATGCCGACAAGTGAATCATGATGTGTGAAATCAGTACTCCAAGAAACTCGTTGCTTTGTAGTAAATGGACAATATTCTCATTCTTAGCGTGTTGGTTATTGAATCACCATCCTAGGACTAATCGTGCTACCTAGTCCTTATTTCTGGTGCACTCCTCATTCAATGAGTGAGGATTATTCCATTCCTTGCTTATCTGATCATATCATCTTGCTCTAAAAAGCAAGATTGTTCTCGAGCTTAGTAACATATCGGTGGTTCGTGATTTTCTGGATATCTTCTCGGAAGTGTTACCAGGTTGTCACCTGACCGCTATGTTGAGTTCGTGATCAAGTTGGTTTCTTGTAAACCACCCCTTCTCCAAGAATCTGTGTTGGATACCCCTGAGCTAGTTGGTTAAGCTAAACAACAACTTGGAGAGTTGGAAGATAAAAAGCTTTCCCGAATTAGGTTCTTTCGGAAGGGATATTCTTGTGTGTGTGTGTGTGTTGAAGAAAGATGATATCTCCATTGATTGGTCCTCGTGATCAGTTGTTGGATATATTGCCTTGTCAAATCTTTGACTTGAGTATGGGCTATTGTCAAGTCAAATCAGAACCAACGATGTTCGTAATGTTGTCTTACCCGTGGATGATCCCTCGAGCATACACCATTACATCTTTTGGTCTAACCAATACTATCGCATTGTTCACATAATGGTGGAAGTCCAGTGATATGGAAATTCCGATGAGTTGCTGTTGAGCCCATCAGCAGCATTTTGTCTCCCCCATGATTCATGTTGAACATCAACCTAGTGTTGAGAATTTTGTAAGCAATGCCTTCGTGTTCCGTTCATGAAGCTTATGCTTGGATGAAAGAAGTGACTTTCTCCAAGTTCGCGTGCATTAGGTGTAAGTTGCCGCCATGAGTTCGACAAAGATTGTTTTTGGCTTCCTTCGTAATCATCCCAAGTCAGTTATGCATGTGCGAAGTATACATTGGTTTGTGAGACTGGCTACCTTCATTCTATGTGTATCCCTAGCACACAAAGCCACTGATTGATTTGTTCAAGGAGAAGAAGTTCCTTCTTAAGAATCATGACTTATGTTAGGACTTCGCTATCCTCGTTGATGGTTCCCCACCTGAACTCGGTAGTGTTTTATCATAAGACTACTATGTGGTCATGCTTGTCTGGGGCAGCGTGTTCACATATGTTTAACAGAACCAGCTCATGTTTTGGAGCTTGCTATCTTAGTTCATTCCTCGAGAATCTCGCAACGCCATCTCGTCGAATTGTGTTGCAAACTTTCTTTCCAGACATGCTGAGTCTGAAGTATCCTATCACCAATTGGATCTGAATCTCAGGCAGATATGATGGTTGGAACATTCCCAACAGTTGCATTTTGTTCCTAGCTTGCACCACCATTGTGCCAATTTCCCATAGGCTGGCCTTCTCAGCAGATGTTGTCCAAGATCATTTTCAAAAGTGGACATACCATGGGTCCCATCCATTTCCGGTGATAAGCAAAAGTCATCCATTGCGTTGTCTTCAACAAGGTAGTCCATGCCATCCATCCTAGTCTGAGTTTGCCATTTCTTCGAGCTCTTTCAAACGATCAATTGTAAATTGCCTTAAGCTGGTATGAAGAGTTTCAATGATCTATGGATCAAAAGTAATTCTTTTTGCCACTTAAGGGAACAATCCATTGAGTCACCTTTCCCAAGGTGCCCCGTTACGGGATCATGGAAATTATTTCCCCGCCACCTTGACACCATCACCAATCTTTCTAAGCGTGGAATTGTTGCCCACCAAATCAAAACCCGTCGTTTGTTCTTCCATCCCCCTCGATGCGTTTTGTGCCTCAACTCGAGATGTTTCAACATCTCATTCCACGAGTTGATATTGTATAACTCGATCTTCGAGGAGATCAATCCTAGTAGAGTTTCTTTCCGTCGTCATCATGTGGATGAAGATCTCAAAAGCGAGGATGTCAAGATCAACGTATGAAACGAATCAACAACCTTATGAGGTGCAACTTGGATCGTGAAGATTGTGTTGGTCTTGTGCCCCCTCTGTCTTCTTACCTCACATTTTGAATCTCGGGACGAGATTCTTGTTTAGTAGGGGTGAGTTGTCACATCCCTAGTTCTGACAATGCCTAGTACTAGCATCTGGTATTGCATCATGTTTACTTCTCATAGAAAGTTGTAATGGGGATGACAGAACCCCAAGCACCCCCTTAAACCAACTAGGGTTTACTAAAATCATTTTCAATGAACCCAAAATGCCCTTCGAAAATGTTCATCATCTTTGCATTGGTCTAGAACCTCTCCCAAAAATGGTGCACATTTTTCTAGGCCATTCTGGATTTTTTTGAATTAAATCATACTGTATTTGACTTTGGGCATTTAAATACTATAAATAATTTAAGTGCTCAAATAATTCTAAAACTAAATGTGGGTCACTGGAATTATCCAGAGAGAGTCCACAAATTATTTCAGGAGTTTACAAAATGGGTTAGTACTTTTACTAATTCAAAACAGAGGAAAAGAAATAGAACAATAGAAAGAATTAGGAAAAGGCAGAGAATGAGAGAGTTACCTGGCAGCCCATCTGGCTGGCCCAGCCCACCAGGGGCAGGGAGGTCTTCTTTCTCCCGCCAGTCGGACGCACGGCGCGTGGCTGACGCATGCAGGCGCGCCCCGGCCACCTCCTGCTTGCCGACGATCCCCTAGACGCGTGGACGATTTTCCCGTGTCGTCCCGATTCCGCTGACCCCCTCGCTCACTCTCCCTCTTCTATGGCTCTCTCACTCACGCGCGACCGAATGCAGCCGTCGCCGCCGACGAGCTCCACCACGTCCACAACCATCTCCGAGCCTCTCCGACGCGCCCTCGAGCTCCGCCGTGATGTCCCTGTCCTCTTCGCCGAGCCACATGACGCTGGAGTGCCCCGCAGCGCCGCTATCGCTGTTGTCCTCTTCCTTTGCTCCGAGCACCGCCCCGTTTGATTCGTCACCGTCCGGGCTTCCCCGACATCACGGACGACGCCATAGAGTTCACTGTGAGCTCCTGTTGCTTCCCACCTCGCTCTCCCCCTCCGTTCCCGTTCCCTAGCCCTGTCTTCCGACCGAGCCCGAGAGCTCGCCGCCGCCGGCCATTGCGCCGCCATAGCTAGAGGCATCCACGACGCATTCAAGCCCGCCCCCATGATCAGCGAGTCCGCAGGACTCCGTAGCAACCCACAACTCATCCTCCCGTGCACCAAAACGCTGTGTCCGAGCGTGCCCGTACTCCGGCCGCCGCGGAAGTGCTCGTCGTTGTCAATTCCGGCCATCCCAGCTGCTGCTGCTACCACCACTAGATGCGCGAGAGCGCCAGAAATCCGTAGGAGCAAACCCTGCCTCAAACCATGGGCTGTAGCGAAACTCCGGCGACTGATGTCGTGGCTCGTCATTAGCCACTAATGACCCAGCCAAACCACCCCTAGTGCCACTGCCATGTGGGCCCTGTGCCTGTTTAGTTTAATTTAATTTTCTGTTTAGATTAGTTCATAACCCACTGGGACCCACACGTCAGCATTGACTTTGCTGACACGGCCGTTGACTGGTCCCACATGTCATCCACCCAAACCAGCCCTGTTACACTGACCCATGGGTCCCAGCCATTAGGTTTGACTCTGGGCGACCCTGTTGACCAGCTGACGTCACAGTGACGCAGTGCTGACGCAGTAACTCCTTTTTCTTGATTTATTCTTATTCAGGAAATTCCAGAAAATAGTGCTAACTTCTAAAAATCATATAAAATCAACCGTAGCTCCAAATAAAATAATTTATATATGAAAAATGATTAGAAAAATCCAATCTATCCATCTGTACCATTTGCATGCATGATAAAACAACTTAGGGCTGCTGTTTAGGCCAAATTTTATAATGGCATTTAAACCTTCACATATGGAGTTTGAATTTGAACCTAGGGTTCAAACCAACTTCATTTAACCTGCTGCTAGTTGCATTAGCTCAAATCACAGCATATTGCCATGTCATGATCATGCATCATATTGTGCATTGCATTGATGGTGTTTCCTTCTGTGTTGCCGATGTTTTTCCCCTCTCAGTAGACGACGTACCGACGATGAGTTCGATGACACCGATGAAGAACTATACTATCTTCAGAAGTGCCAGGAAAGCAAAACCCCCTTGTTCATTCCGATACAATCCCACTCTCTCGCCCCTGCTCTCTTTTACTGCATTAGGACAACAATGATTGAACTGTTACATGATGCGGTAGCTGAACCCCTTTTCCTCGGCATGACCTGTCATTGCCACAGTAAATAGATGAAACCCACTAGCATGAGTAGGAGTTGTTTGAGCCCTGATGTGCCAACTCATTCATGCTTGTTTGTCATGCCTGCTGCTGCTTGGAGGTGAGTCAGGTCTGATTCATCGGGAATGAATTGGAAGTGTCTGAACATGTCCTACTGTGTGTGAGCAAAGTGTGTGAACACGATTTGGTAAAGGTAGCGGTGAGAGGCCATGTAGGAGTACATGGTGGGTTGTCTCATTGAAGCCGTCCTCAGGAACTGAGTTCTCTGTTTGTGATCCATGAAACAGCTACTACCACACGTTGGGCCCTGAAATATGACCCCGCTTGACTTTTTAACCACCCTAGTTCTCTATCCAGGAGTTGCAAGTACTTTCTGGTGTTTGTAGTATGCTGGAGGTCGTGCGCAGCACTGACCGAGGGGTGGGCTGTGATGCGGTAGGCACGTGGCACGGTGTACCGGGAGCCTGTTTGGTGTCTCGGGAACCCTGCACACATCGTTAGGGGCCGTATGTGGAAACCTCGGCCGGACTCCCTGCGGATGGAACCTTAATAGGCGATAAACCTAGAGTAGAGACTTGAGTGTTTAGGTAGGTCATGGTCTACACCCACGTTGGCTTTCGCTTGAAGTCTGCCGAGCACATGACGTGTGCAGACGCTAAGTGGTGGAAACATGTGTGAAGAAGTACACCCCTGCAGGGTTATAAATGATCTATTCGAATAGCCGTGTCCGCAGTAATGGACTTCTGGGTTGCCTATAACAGTTCATAGACAAGTGAAAGTGGATACTCTAAAACCCGCAAGATAAGCGTGAGTGCTATGGATGGCATTCTCGTAGGGAGACGGGAGCGGATCCATAGTGGTGTATTGATATGGTGAATATGTGGACTCGTGTGCGCCACCTCAAAAGAGTTACCTGCAGTCATAGTTTAGGTTAGCCACTAAGTCAAAGCTGGCTTGCTGCAGTTAAACTCCACTACCCCCTTTGTTGATACCGATGCATATGTAGTTAGTTCTGATGTAAGTCTTGCTGGGTACATTTGTACTCACGTTTTCCTATTTTGTGTTTTGCAGAGAGGTGTCAGTCTCACTAGTAGTTCCATGTGGAATTCGACGTTTAGCTTGATACCTCAGCTACGATCTTGTGCCCTCGGCACGATCTGGTAGATAGTCTGGCTTCTCAGCCTTTTTCATTTGTAGATGTCTGTACCCAGACATGTTAAGCTTCCGCATGTGCTTTGACTTGTATGCTCTGAATGTTGGGTCATGAGACCCATGTTTGTAATATCTCGCTCCTCAGAGCTTAATGAATAAATACTTTGAGTTGTAGAGTTTTGTTGTGATGCCATGTTGTATTTACACATATCGAGCATATTGTGTGTATGATTGAAATGCTTGGTATGTGTGGGATCCGACAACCTAGTTGTTTATCCTTGGTAGCCTCTCTTATGGGGAAATGTAGTCTTGTGCTTCCATGAGCCATAGTAGTCTGCTACAGCCCGGTTCACCGGAGTCCTACTAGCCCAGCACTACTGCTCCGGAACACTTGACTGGCCGGCATGTGATTCACTTTGTTCATGTGTCTGTCCCTTCGGGGAAATGTCATGCGATGACATCCGGAGTCCTGCCTAGCCTGCTACAGCCTGGGTTACCGGAGTCCTGTTAGCCCAGTGCTATAGCCCGGATTCGCACTGTGCTGACCGACATGCTCGAAGTTGATTCATGTATGCTTGTCTCCATGGGTTAGTGCCGCTTTGGGTTCACGACTAGCCATGTCGGCACGGGTTCTCTGTAATATGGATGCTAGTGACACTATCATATATGTGAGCCAAAAGGCGCAAATGGTCCTGGGCCATGGTAAGGCGACACCCGTGGGAATACCATGCGTGAGGCCGCAAAGTGATATGAGGTGTTACCGGCTAGATCGATGTGACTTGGAATCATGGTCCTGACAGAATGCTACCTAGCATAATCTTGATCACATATCTAATCATGGCATGAATATTAAGACACGAGTGATTCAAAGCAATAGTCTATCATTTGACATAAATACAATAATACATCAAGCCCACTGATAAAGCAATCATGTCTTTTCAAAATAACAAGGCCAAAGAAAGTTATCCCTACAAAATCATATAGTCTGGCTATGCTCCATCTTCACCACACAAAATATTCACATCATGCACAACCCCGATGACAAGCCGAGCAATTGGTTCATACTTTTTAACGTGCTTCAGCATTTTCAACCCTCATGCAATACATGAGCGTGAGCCATGGACATAGCAGTATAGGTGGAATAGAATTGTGGTTGTGGGGAAGACAAAAAGGAGAAGATAGTCTCACATCAACTAGGCGTATCAACGGGCTATGGAGATGCCCATCAATAGATATCAATGTGAGTGAGTGTAACACCCCGGACACACCCGCCAGTGGTCGTTACTCCTGGCGGGATCTAGACTGGCCCCACAGATCAATACTAGTCTTTTCTGCGCACTTTGTCCTCACTCGTGCGCACCTGGGACCAACTTCCCGGTCGGTCACCCATCCTGAAATTATTCCAAGCTGAGCATGCTTAACTTTGGAGTTCTATCCGAATGGGCTTCCGGAAAAGAATGAATTCCTTATTGATATGAGTAGTCTATCATCCCTATTAAGCCAGGCTATCACATACACCCCCACTCAGAGGAACCGACGTCCTCGTCGGGCCATAGCAATGTTCCCTCTTGGCACATACGTTTGTGCATCCAGTCTGGTACATGTGCCATGTCGGGTGCCACGACAGGTCACAAACGTCATGAACAACATGACCGCGCACCTGTTCGCAAACATCCGTGTAACCGCGAGGGTCGGCTCTGATACCAACTTGTAATGCTTACAATGTGGTTATGCCTCTAAGTCGTGCTTCGACACGTGGGAGATATAGCCGCATTGTGGGCGTTACAGTGAGTAGGGATTGCTATGCAAGGGATGCACTAGAGATATAAGTATATGAAAGCTCAAACTGAAACTAAGTGGGTGTGCATCCAACTTGCTTGCTCATGAAGACCTAGGGCATTTGAGGAAGCCCATCGTTGGAATATACAAGCCAAGTTCTACAATGAAAATTCCCACTAGTATATGAAAGTGATAACTCAAGAGACTCTCTATATGAAGAACATGGTGCTACTTTGAAGCACAAGTGTGGTAAAAAGATAGTAACATTGCCCCTTTTTTGTGTGGGCTTCTTTGGCCCCCCTTTTTTATTTAGGCTTCTTTGACCTCTCTTTTTTTTCTTGGGGCAATGCTATAAAAATGATGATCATCACACTTTTATTTACTTACAACTCGATATTACAACTCGATACTAGAACAAAGATATGACTCTATATGAATGCCTCTGGCAGTGTACCGGGATGTGCAATGATCTAGCATAGCAATGACATCAAAAAACAGACAAGCCATGAAAACATCATGCTAGCTATCTTACGATCATGCAAAGCAATATAACAATGAATGCTCAAGTCATGTATATGATGATGATGAAAGTTGCATGGCAATATATCTCGGAATGGCTATGGAAATGCCATGATAGGTAGGTATGGTGGCTGTTTTGAAGAAGGTATATGGTGGGTTTATGATACCGGCAAAGGTTGCGCAGTACTAGAGAGGCTAGCAATGGTGGAAGGGTGAGAGTGTGTATAATCCATGGACTCAGCATTAGTCATAAAGAACTCACATACTTATTGCAAAAGTTTATTAGCCCTCGAAGCAAAGTACTACTACGCATGCCCCTAGGGGGATAGATTGGTAGGAAAAGACCATCGCCC
This sequence comes from Triticum urartu, assembly GCF_003073215.2. Classification (NCBI taxonomy): domain Eukaryota; kingdom Viridiplantae; phylum Streptophyta; class Magnoliopsida; order Poales; family Poaceae; genus Triticum; species Triticum urartu. The sequence continues at coordinate 547,234,453 of NC_053023.1, forward strand.
GTCCCCGACCGCCACTCATAAGGAAGACAATCAATAAATACCTCATGCTACGATTTCGTTACATAACGGCTCACCATACGTGCATGCTACGGGAATCACAAACCACAACACAAGTATTTCTACTAATCCACAACTACCCACTAGCATGACTCTAATATCACCATCTTTATATCGAAAAACTATTGCAAGGAATCAAACACATCATATTCAGTGATCTACAAGTTTTATGTAGGATTTTATGACTAACCATGTGAATGACCAGTTCCTGTCATCTCTCTAAATGGATATAAGTGAAGCAAGAGAGTTCAATTCTTTCTTCAAAAGATATGCCCATGCTCTAACAAATATAAGTGAAGCAAAAGAGAATTTTACAAATGGCGGTTGTCTAAGTGAAGAGAAACAGGCAATCCAAACTTCAAATGATATAAGTGAAGCACATGAAGCATTCTATAAAGCCATACTCAAAAGATATAAGTGAAGTGCATAGAGCATTCTATAAATCAACCAAGAACTATCTCTTACCAGCATGGTGCATAAAAGAAAAAATGCAAACTAAATGCAAAAGATGCTCCAAGATTGCACATATTGCATGAACGAAACGAATCTGAAAGCATACCGATACGTGTTGAAGAAAGAGGGGATGCCTTCCGGGGCATC